>NC_091297.1:22685291-22985291 GCF_038502225.1 Cherax quadricarinatus
CGACAGCGACAGAACACAAGAAGAAAGGCAGAAACTGAGAGAGATGGTACAAAGGCGAAAGGAGGAAAGAGAGGGGATGGAGAAGACAGACAGGAGATCCCAGACCCAGGAAGATCAAATACAGCCTCCCTCACAACTTCCTATAGAAGCCTCCCAATCAGGTCAACCCCAGTGCAACCAAACACTCTAAATTAAAACACCCATGCCACATCCAATGCCCCCACCCACTACATTACAAACTCCACCCCCACAGCAACAACCCATAGTTCCTTACCAGGTCTCCCACTTCCCCAACCCCAATATACCTCCCAGACCACAGTCTTAGAAAAGAAGTTAAAGGTGTGGTATACAAATGCAGATGGAATAACAAACAAGTATAAGGAGTGGCACGAAAGAATCAAAGAGACATCCCCAGACATAATAGCACTCACAGAAACAAAACTCACCAGAATAATAACAGATTCAATCTTTCCATCCGGATACCAAATCCTCAGGAAAGACAGAGGGAGGAGAGTGGGAGGAGGAGTTGCACTGCTCATTAAAAACCAGTGGGATTTTGAGAAAATGGAAGGAATGGATGGCATGGGCGAAAGGGACTACTTAGTAGGAACAATCCAGTCTGAGGGACATAAGGTGATAATTGCAGTAATGTACAACCCATCACAGAACTGCAGGAGGCCAAGAGAAGAATACGATGAGAGCAACAGAGCAATGATCGACACACTAGCCGAGGTGGCCAGGAGAGCACACATGGGGGAGCAACGTTACTAGTTATGGGTGATTTCAATCACAAGGAGATTGACTGGGAAAACCTGGAGCCCCATGGGGGTCCCGAAACATGGAGAGCCAAGATGAGGGATGTGGTACTGGAAAACCTCATGCATCAACATGTTAGAGACACTACCAGAGAGAGAGGAGAGGATGAACCAGCAAGGTTGGACCTTGTATTCACCATGAGTAGTTCGGACATCGAGGGTATCATGTATGAAAGGCCCCTGGGAGCTAGTGATCATGTGGTTCTGTGCTTCGACTACATAGTTGAGCTCCAAGTGGAGAGAGTAGCAGGAATAGGCTGGGAAAAACTAAACTACAAAAGGGGGAACTACTCAGGTATGAGGAACTTCCTTCAAGATATTCAGTGGGAGAGGGAACTGACAGGAAAACCAGTACAAGAAATGATGGACTATGTAGCAACAAAATGCAAGGAGGCAGAGGAGAGGTTTGTTCCCAAGGGAAACAGAAATAATGGGAAGAACAGAACGAGTCCTTGGTTCACCCAAAGGTATAGGGAGGCAAAAACTAGGTGTACTAGAGAATGGAAAAGGTACAGAAGACAGAGAACTCAGGAAAATAAAGAAATCAGCCGAAGAGCCAGAAACGAATATGCACAGATAAGAAGGGAGGCTCAGAGACATTATGAAAATGACATAGCATCAAAAGCAAAGACTGACCCGAAGCTGTTGTACAGCCACATCAGGAGGAAAACAACAGTCAAGGACCAGGTAATCAGACTGAGGAAGGGTGATGGGGAATTCACAAGAAACGACCAAGAGGTATGTCAGGAGCTCAACACAAGATTTAAAGAGGTATTTACAGTGGAAACCAGTAGGACTCCAGGAAATCAGAACAGGGGGGCACACCAGCAAGTGCTGGATGAGGTACATATAACCAAGGAGGAGGTGAAGAAGCTGCTATGCGAACTTGACACCTCAAAGGCGGTGGGACCAGACAACATCTCTCCATGGGTCCTTAAAGAGGGAGCAGAGATATTGTGTGAGCCATTAACAAAGATCTTCAACACATCATTTGAAACTGGGCAACTCACTGAGGTATGGAAAATGGCAAATGTAGTCCCAATTTTTAAAAAGGGAGACAGACATGAGGCACTAAACTACAGACCTGTATCACTAACGTGTATAGTATGCAAGGTCATGCAGAAGATCATCAGGAGGAGAGTGGTGGGGCACCTGGAAAGAAACAAGTGTATAATTGACAACCAGCACGGTTTCAGGGAAGGAAAATCCTGTGTCACAAACCTACTAGAGTTTTATGACAAGGTGACAGAAGTAAGACAAGAGAGAGAGGGGTGGATAGACTGCATATTTTTGGACTGCAAGAAGGCCTTCGACACAGTTCCTCACAAGAGGTTACTGCAAAAGCTAGAGGATCAGGCACACATAACAGGAAAGGCACTGCAATGGATCAGAGAATACCTGACAGGGAGGCAACAACGAGTCATGGTACGCGACGAGGTGTCAGAGTGGGCGCCTGTGACAAGCGGGGTTCCACAGGGGTCAGTCCTAGGACCTGTGCTGTTCTTGGTATATGTGAACGACATAAAGGAAGGGATAGACTCAGAAGTGTCCTTGTTTGCAGATGATGCGAAGTTAATGAGAAGAATCAAATCGGATGAGGTTCAGGCAGGACTACAAAGAGACCTGGACAGGCTACAAGCCTGGTCCAGCAACTGGCTCCTTGAATTTAACCCTGCCAAATGCAAAGTCATGAAGATTGGGGAAGGGCAAAGAAGACCGCAGACACAATATAGTTTAGATGGCCAAAGACTGCAAACCTCACTCAAGGAAAAAGATCTGGGGGTGAGCATAACACCGAGCATATCTCCTGAGGCGCACATCAATCAGATAACTGCTGCAGCATACGGGCGCCTGGCAAACCTACGGATAGCGTTCCGATACCTCAGTAAGGATTCGTTTAAGACTCTGTATACCATTTACGTCAGGCCCATACTGGAGTATGCAGCACCAGTTTGGAATCCACACCTTGTCAAGCACGTCAAGAAATTAGAGAAAGTGCAAAGGTTTGCAACAAGACTAGTCCCAGAGCTACGTGGATTGTCCTACGAAGAAAGGTTGAGGGAAATCGGCCTGACGACACTGGAGGACAGGAGGGTCAGGGGAGACATGATAACGACATATAAAATACTGCGCGGAATAGACAAGGTGGACAAAGACGGGATGTTCCAGAGAAGGGACACAGACACAAGAGGTCACAATTGGAAGTTGAAGACTCAGATGAATCAAAGGGATGTTAGGAAGTATTTCTTCAGTCATAGAGTAGTCAGGCCGTGGAATAGCCTAGAAAGTGACGTAGTGGAGGCGGGAACCATACATAGTTTTAAGGCAAGGTATGATAGAGCTCATGGGGCAGGGAGAGAGAGGACCTAGTAGCAATCAGCGAAGAGGCGGGGCCAGGAGCTGTGACTCGACCCCTGCAACCACAAATAGGTGAGTACAAATAGGTGAGTACATACAGTGGAGTGGAGTGGAGTAAGGAGTGGCATGAAAGAATCAAGGAGACTTTTTCAGACATCATAGCACTCACAGAAACAAAGCTCATTGGGGTAATAACAGATGCACTCTTTCCACCTGGTTATCAGATCCTGAGGAAAGATAGAGGGAGGTAACAGAAGATAAGAGACAGAGGGGTGGGTAGATTGCATTTCCTTTGCCTGCAAGAAGGCATTCGACACAGTTCCTCACAAGAGATTAGTGCAAAAGTTAGAGGATCAGGCATGCATAACAGGAAGGGCACTGCATTGAATCAGAGAAAACCTGACAGGGAGACAACAACGAGTCATGGTACGTGACGAAAAGTCAGTGTGGGCGTCTGTGACGAGCGGGGTTCCACAAGGGTCAGTCCTAGGACCAATGCTATTTTTGGTATATGTGAATGACATGACGGAAGGGATAGACACAGAAGTGCCCGTGTTCGCAGATGATGTGAAGTTAATGAGGAGAATTAATTCGGACGAGGATCAGGCAGGGCCATAGAAAGACCTGAACAGGCTGCAAACTTGGTCCAACAACTGGTTCCTTGAATTTAACCCCGCCAAATGCAAAGTCATGAATATCAGGGAAGGGCAAAGAAGATAGCAGGCATAGTATAGGCTAGGTGACCAAAGACTGCAAACCTCACTCAAGGAAGAGGATCTTGGGGCGAGTATAATACCGATCATATCTCCTAAGGTGCACATCAACCAGATAACTGCTGCAGCATATGGGCGCCTGGCAAACGTAAGAACAGCGTTCCGATACCTCAGTAAGGAATCGTTCAAGACTCTGTACACCGTGTTCGTCAGGTCCATACATGCAACACCTGTTTTGAACCTACACCTGGTCAAGCACGTCAAGAAATTAGAGAATGTGCAAAGGTTCGCAAGAAGACTGGTTCCAGAGCTAAGGGAAATGTCCTACGAAGAAAGGTTAAGGGCAATTGGCCTGACGACACTGGAGGACAGGAGAGTGAGGGAAGACATGATAACATGTAAAATACTGCGAGGATTGACAAGGTGAACAGAGACAGGATGTTCCAGAGATGGGACACAGGAACAAGGGGTCACAATTGGAAGTTGAAGACTCAGATTTTTTTTTTTTTTTTTTTTTAATTCGCCGGTATTCTCCCGGCCCGGGTCTTTTCCAAGTAGTGGTGACCCGGCCTTGGCTCCCTATCTGGGGAGTGTCTCGAGACTTAAGTCTCCCATGGGAGGAGGTATAAGTACCTCCTCATCTTTGGGACCAAGTGTCCCCAGGCCTAGCCACATTCCCCGCCCTCACAGGGCTCGTAGAGAGAAGTTAGGCCTCTGGTCTGCCATCTACCCCGCCTCAAAGGGGCTCGTGGGGATGGCAGTCTTATGAGCTGCAGATGGTAGCAAGCTCAGGTCTCTCTTGACCTTCAAGACTCAGATGAGTCAAAGGGATGTTAGTATTTCTTTAGTCATAGAGGTGTCAGGAAGTGGAATAGTCTGGTAAGTGACGTAGTGGAGCAGGAACCATACATAGTTTTAAGACGAGGTTTGATAAAGCTCATGGAGCATGGATCTCTAGAGAGGACCTAGTAGCGATCAGTGAAGAGGAGGGGCCAGGAGCTGTGAATCGAGTCCTGCAACCACAAATAGATGAGTACACACACACACACAATACAAATATTATATATATATATATATATATATATATATATATATATATATGACTCAAGAAATCGTAATGACACGATTGCAAACAAACCATACCCCCGGCCGGGATTGAACCCGCGGTCATAGAGTTTCAAAACTCCAGCCCGTCGCGTTAGCCACTAGACCAGCTAGCCACAATAAGATTCATCCAACTAGGTATATTTCTACACCATAGGAAGGTTAGCACAGGCACCACTGTGACCACAAATGCAAGTTTTTACAGACGAATCTCCAGCTAGCGTGGCCGTGACGAACTCTAGCTCAAGTCCCTTCACTGCCGTCAACATGTTGACGGCAGTGAAGGGACTTGAGCTAGAGTTCGTCACGGCCACGCTAGCTGGAGATTCGTCTGTAAAAACTTGCATTTGTGGTCACAGTGGTGCCTGTGCTAACCTTCCTATGGTGTAGAAATATACCTAGTTGGATGAATCTTATTGTGGCTAGCTGGTCTAGTGGCTAACGCGACGGGCTGGAGTTTTGAGACTATGACCGCGGGTTCAATCCCGGCCGGGAGTATGGTAGGTATATATATATATATGTATGTTTGTATATATATATATATATATATATATATATGTCGTGCCGAATATGTAAAACTGGTCAATTAGGAAGAACTCATTTAAAACTACGTCCTTTCTAAAATTTTCCCTTATACGTTTAAAGATATATTTTTTTCATTAATGTTGATGTAAAAATTTATAATTTTGCACCAAAAGGAACTTAGAAAACTTACCTAACCTTATTATAACAAGCGCAATTTATTTTATCCTAACCCAACTAAATATATTTTAGATTTGTTTACAATAATTTAATATACTAAACAAACACAGTGACGCCAGAATAACCAACAAAGAACACTGATCCGAGTGTTAGTGTGAACAAAGTGTCTCACAAAACACAATAAACACTTACAGAGAAGTGTGATCAGCTTCTTCAGTGGTAAGATTGTGAACAATAAAGACAAATCTTGTGGAACATAGTGTACCAGTGTGCATATTCCTAGACTATGGAACACGTGGACATCCAAGGACACTTCAGCTCCTATCAAGTCACCGATACCTGTTGAGGGTGTGAAGAACACCATAGCTCGCGCTACAAGAGCAAGACGAGTTATAAATTTCTTGTATAATGGGGGACTGTGCAGTTCTTGAGTCGCAAGGAGTTTGTAATCAACCTGTAGTCGGCAGTGAGGTGCGGACTTTTGAGTCCACACAAGTACATACGACATCCATCAGTGAATAAAATATGCTGACATAACACCCCTAGGGGTAATTTATTATTAACATAATATGATCTATTACAGCCCGTTGTGAAGTGACTTCGAAAGCTTCTCAAGACCTCGTCTGCAGGGGCGGCTGTGCAGGCGATGCGATGAGCTGTATGTGTGTATATATATATATATATATATATATATATATATATATATATATATATATATATATATAATATATATATATATATATATATATATATATATATATATATATATATAAAGTTTAAACATTGGACATAAATAAGGAGTCAAGCTCCTACGGCTCTCTTGGTATGTACTTATTTATATAATTGCATTAATCATAATAATCGATTTCAGCTGGTATATTAGTATAAAGAAATTTAAAATTATAGACTTAAACTTAGTTCTATCTTCATACCGACCACAAATACCTACAGAAGACATTCCCCAGAGTGTTGAGCAGTAAGTTCCGTCTCGCCCACGGAGACGTGGTCTGTACCAACCACAAAGTAACCCAAAAAGGCTGACAAAGAAGATTCAGTTAGATGAACTAACAAATTCACCACCAGAGTAAGAGAGAACTCAAAAGGACCCTTAAGAGAGGAAATCACCCGCCAGATAGAGGGCTTGAAGTGTCTCCTAAGAGAAGCCAGGAGGTAACTGAGCGAGGCAAGCCCACCAGCCCCAACATAGGGTTTGATCACGTGACTCACAGCTACCACAGCTATTGAAACAAACAAACAATGGGTTAACAAGAGCAGACGGCCATTCCTAATTCCACTGAGTATAACTAAGCACATCTTACCTATATACAGAAGCTAGGTCAAGTAATAATATAAAGCAAGATATTTTCATTTTAGCTATTAATGAAAACATCAATATAAAATTATGTAATAATAAAATATATGCAGAATATTAAATATACAATGCGTCCAGTTCATGGGGAGCAACAGTGACATATGTTTAGTTTATTTTGGTATATTAATATGACCTACTGTGCTGAGTGTGACAAGTTGCAAGTGTGACCTATACTGAATGTTATCTGCTGAAAGATGTACTGCTGTGTGTGACCTACTGTAACATAACTCTTACATCTTACACTAAGTGTAGCGTTACTATGGCCTCTTATAATAAGTGTATCCTTACTTTGACCTATTACACTAAGGGTAGCTTTACTGCGACCGATTACTGTAAGTGTGACCTGCTATTATGAGTGTGACCAATGAGGAATGTGAGCGACTCCTTCGCAGAGTGAAAGAGTAGTATAGTGAATAGAACTACCAGCACAGTACTACTAACAAATGTACAACCAGTAGTAGTTCATCTAGTAGTACAACCAACAGTAGTTCTGCCAGCATTAGTTCTGCCGACAGAAGTGCTACCAGCAGTAATAAAACTTGCATTACTCTACTACTACAGTAGTACAACTTGCATTAGAACTGCAAGCCAAGGTACTATCAGTAATCATTTGCTGCCTGACCACGGTTGATTGCGGTTGTGCTCTGCACCCCCCTGCTGTTTTCAGGCGAGCTACCCAGTACCAACATGGCGCTGAGTGTGAGGCGTCGCGTAAATACCATCGGCATGGAACTGCTTCGTGGGGCAATTTCACCCACTTAAGCGCAGGTGTTACTCCCTACCACCATCAGGGAGACCTATGGCATCCAGGACGATGAAGTTTATGGTGTTGCCCTGAATGGAGCATATAGGATCTTCGTTAAACTGAATTCCACATCTGTGTATGAGTCATTGGTGCATAGATTTCAAGACGTGAGTCTTGATGCTACTCCAGCTGTGAAGGTGCGTTTGATTGACGTATCCCGCCACTTTACGTGGGTCAAGCTCCGTAATGTACCATTCGAGGCAGATGAGGCTGACATACGAAGTGTTTTTAAGGCGTATGGAACCGTACATCTGGCACAGCAGGGCAAGTGGGCGGCAGGTGCTTATATGGGCTGTCTAGAGGGGACATTTACCCTGAAGATGACCCTAAGACATTCCATACCATCTTATGTCGTACTGGAGGACTTTAGAACGCAGGTTCTTGTATCATACGCTGGACAGAGACGTACATGCAGGTTATGTGGTGCGTACGATCATTTGGCGGCTGTGTGTGTGAAGCAGCGGCGGGTGCCTGCACAAACTAGTGAAGCATCTTGTTACCAGTGTGGACGCTGTTGCTACGAGCCCCACGCACAAGCACGAGCGTGGGCGATTGTGGAGTGAGGTGGTGGAGCCCCACGAGAAGCCTGGAGTGTGTGAGGCAAGCTGTGTCCCACCAGAAACAGATATTTTGAAGGAGCCGAGTACAGAAGTGTGTGTGCAGGAGGAGGTAAAGGCGATTGAGGAAGAGCCTGTGGAGGTGTTGAGGACTTTGTCACCGCCTGTAGAGGTGGAGGATGAACCTGCAGGGGTGTGAAACATGGAGTTGACAGTGGGGGAATGTGACATACAAATACATAGCAGGGAAGACGTGGCGAGCGGTGTGGGAGAAACGTCGCCGTGTTTCGAAGGACGAAGCACGGTGGAGGTTGAGTTCCATCGTGCGGCCTCCTTTGACGATAACATGGAGGACGAGGTTCTCACGAGGAAGAGAGTGGCAGCATCAGACTCTGATGATGTCCTGACGCCGGCGCAGAGACCTGGGAGGGTGGATGAATTTCGTCGTTGTAGCCAAGACAAGAGGCACAGGAAGAAAGGGGATGGGAGGGAAGGTGATGTGAAGACTTGTAGAGATCCAGGTGCAGGTGGACCTGGGAAGAATGGAGAAAAGAGGCAGGGGTGGAAACTTTAACAGCTGCCTCAGGTGTATGACTGTGAATGTGAATGGACTGTGCCAGGGTGTAAAAAGGGAATGGTTTAGAATGCTTCTGCTCAAATATAGAGTAGATGTAGGGTTTCTTCAGGAGCACAGTTTCAAGGAGGGGAAAGTGCTGGAAGTGGCAGGGTTTCAGGCGGTCACTGCCATCTGTACGTCTCAAAGGTGGTGTGGGTATCATGATCAGGGAGGCGAGCCCGTTTGTGTTGCTAAGAAGTGAGGGGGGAGGGGGAGAGTATCGCACGTGGACGGGTGGTGGATGCACTGTGTATGCACCAGCAGAAAATGATGTGAGAGTAAAAAGGGATTTTGTATGTGGAGAACTGGTTTTCTTCTTACGTGGGTTACCTGCAGTGGCCATCGTTAGTGGGGACTGGAACTGCGTTATTAGGAGGGCTGACATGGAACCAAAAGGGGGGCACGTGTCGGCGGCCTTGCGAGATCTCTTGAGGGATATTCAGTTGTGGGATGCGGTTGGAGGAGGGGCGTGGGAGGTAGAGCACACTTTTGTGAGAAGGGCTTACGCGGCTAGGTTGGATAGGCGGTATATATCTCAAGGGGTTTGGTTGACATTTTTCCGTACAATAGAAGTAGCTTATTCGGATCATCGGGCTGTAGTAGCAGAGGTGGGGTGGGAGCCACTAGCAGATATATCTAGGGGATATTGGAAGTTAAATACAAGTGTGTTCGGTGATGAGGAGGGGATAGAGGGATTTGCAACGCTGTGGGAGGGGTTAAGTGCAGAGGTAAATGGGGTAGAGGATGTGGTGATGTGGTGGGATGATGTGGCTAAAGAACGGATTAAGCAATATTACGTAAGAGAAGGGAAACGAATCAATTCTTTAAAATATGGGCTTGCCAACTATTTGGAGGATAGGTTACGTGGTTGTTATGCGAGGGGGGCGGTGGCGGGCACTTATCCTATGGATGATATTATGGCAATTAAAGGGAGGCTGCGTGAGGTGCAGGATGAGAGGTTCCAAGCGGTGTGGGTACAGGCGGGGGTGGAAGAGGTGTTATGGGGCGATAGACCTTCATCGTGCATATTGCGTAGGCAAAAACAAAGACAGCAGGCAATGGCTATTCCATGGTTGGAGGTTCATGAGTCGATAGTGGGGGGGGGAGGGAGGGGCAGACCATACAAGATATGGAAGGAATGGGGGCATTTGCAGATAAGTGGTATGAGAAGTACTGGCAACGAGAAGGGGTAGAGGATGGGGTTTTAGAACAGGTGTGTGGGAGTGTGGTATGTCAGTTGCGTAACAGTGATAGGTAAGCACTGGGTGGGGAAATAACTGAGGGGGAAATATGGAGGGCTTTAAGTGGAATGCGAAAGGGCAAAGCACCGGGAATTGATGGATTCCGGCAGAGTTTTATCAGCAGCATTGGGAGCTAATGAGGCATTTTTTGGTTAGGTTATTAAATTGCATGAAAGAGAGAGGTGAGCTGGGAGAGAAGCAGGCAACGGCTGTCGTTGTCTTGGTACCGAAGGGTAAGGGGCAGCATACGCTTCGGGATTACCGGGCGATCTCGTTGTTATGCGCGGATTACAAGTTGTTTGCTAAGATTTTGGGGAATCGGTTTAAGTGCATGGTGGGGTGGGTAGTATCAAAAACTCAGTTTTGTTTGCCAGGGACGTCTATGGTGGAGGGGCATGGGTTACTTAGGGATTTCATTGAGGCAAAAGGGGGGGGAGGGGGGAGGTTTGGTGGCACTCGATTGGCAAGGGGCATACGATAGAGTGGACCGAGAAGCATTGAGAGCCATCCTCAGGGGACAGGGGTTTGGGGAAGAAATAGTGGGTTGGGTTGAGGTGTTGTATCGAGGTGCAATGGCGAGGGTACAGATTAATGGTCGATTGGGTGGGAAGATTGCAATGGGTAGGGGACTTAGGCAGGGGTGTCTTATGTCACAATTATTGTTTGCGTGCATACAGGATCCCTTTTATAGATTGGTGGAGCAGCGTATGTGTTATGTAGAGGGACCAGGGAGTGGGGTTGCGAGGGTTTTGCCAGTTTTAATAGGGTATGTGGATGATACTACTGCTCTGATCAGGGAGGGGATGTCAATGGACACATTAGATGGGGTAGTACAAATGTTCGCAGGGGCAACTGGTATGAGGGTGAATTCAGACAAATCCATGGTCATGGGGTTAGGACTTGGGTGGGAAGGGTTGAGTGGGGTAGTGCAGTCGTGAGGAGGCAGGTGAATTCGTTAAAAATTTGTGGTCTTATCTATGCAGACGATCTAACTGTGGCACGCATGGAAAACTCGATTAGGATGGTAGACAGGATTCAGGGATGCTTGGGTGCATTGTGACCTTATCATTTGACTCTTGTGCAGCGTGCCATTGTTATTAACATCTTACTGTACAGCAAAGTATGGCACGTGGCAGCCGTGTTCCCATTAACTGGGCCGGCAATAACGAACATACTTAGGAGGTGTGGAAAAAGACACTTATGTACAGTTCAGGACATTTATTAAAGGAAACGTTTCGCCACGAGTGGCTTCTTCAGTCCTAATACAGAGAAAACTAAGAAAACATTTATATATATAGTGGCAAGAGTCAGGTGAGGTGACGCGTGGGTAGAGTTGGTGGTAGTAGTAGTAGTAGTAGTAGTAGTAGTAATGGAACTAAGGAGGTGAGGCAAGAGAGGGACCTGCTGGCATCAAGTAACACCAGTTCCCAGGATGGGT
Source organism: Cherax quadricarinatus (assembly GCF_038502225.1). Taxonomy (NCBI): domain Eukaryota; kingdom Metazoa; phylum Arthropoda; class Malacostraca; order Decapoda; family Parastacidae; genus Cherax; species Cherax quadricarinatus. The sequence goes on from NC_091297.1 coordinate 22,697,013, forward strand.
AATATCCTCTTGCTTAGTAATTTTGAAATACTGTAACTACCGGATTTTTGCTTTATAGTGTTACTGACAGAAATTAGTGCAGCTTCAATGCATTTTCTCCGTCTTAAGTCATCTTCTTCAATAACTAGTTTAGCTTCATTGAATTTCATGAGGTGTCCAACATCGTCTTTATGTTGAACACATGCGTTTTTGCGGTCATCATTTCTGCAAGCATTTTTGTGTTCTGCTATTCTAATGTCCAGAGTTCTGGCAGTTTCCCCTACATATACTTTGTCACACACCCCACATGGTATAGTGTAGATTCCTGCACTTGTGCCAGAATCATGCTTGGGTTTTTGTATCAGGTTCCTAATAGTAGTTGAAGAGCTGGTAGATATTTTAGCCAGTTTTCTGTCAAACATTTTTGAAACATTAGTGGCAACGTTGCTGACCGGTAAAACGATGTAACTTGAAGTCTTTTCTTCAATTTGATAGGTGTTGGTCTTGCTGAGGATACGTGTCGCACGTTTCCTACAGTCACGTATGAAGTGTAGGGGAAAGTGCAGTGAACTAAAGAGTTGGTGATGTATGTACATTCTTCTTCGAGGAACTGTAAACTGGAAATTCCGTAGGCTCTCAGAAAGAAGCCAATAACTACCCCTCTTTTAGTTCTTGTGTCATGGTGAGAGAAGAAATGTAGAAGATCTTTCTTGTAGGTAGGCTTCCGGTAGACTTTAAAAGAAAGTTTATTTTCCCCTGTGCGTAAGAGAACGTCGAGAAAAGGTAATTGGTTGTCCTTCTCCTCCTCTAGTGTAAATTTAATAGTAGGTTCCAGAGTGTTGATGATGTTGAGGATGCCCCGTACGTCAAGATTTTTGGGTACAATGACCAAAATATCATCTACGTACCGCATCCATGTAACTGAGCGAGGGATGTTACTGAGGATCCTTCTTGATTCCAGGTCCTCCATATATAAATTGGCAAGAACTGCACTAAGGGGGGGATCCCATGGCTAGTCCGAAGAGTTGTTTGTACTTCTTGTCCTCAAACCTAAAACAGTTATAACGAACACAAAGTTCGACAAGGCTCACAAAATCTTGGCGGGGTACAGGTAACTCTGTATCATCTTTAATCACCCTGCGAAGAAGATCAATGGCTTGATCAACTGGGACATTGGTGAATAAGGCAATCACGTCAAAACTTGCAAGCTTCTTATCACTCATGTCGAGATCCCTGATACGGTTAAGGAGGTCACCCAGGAGCTTTGACAAATATTTCGCCAAAACTCCTGCTAGACTGTGAGGGGCGCTGCCGATTTCAGATGTAATGGGTCTCATAGGCACATTTGGTTTGTGGGTCTTTGGTAAACCATAAAGTCTTGCTGACTTGGGGTTGGTAGGGATGTGGCGCAAGAGCTTTTTACCTTCTGATTTCCTGAGTATGCTGCGGGTCTTACTGAGAAAAGAATCTGTTTCTTTCTTCCATGCATGTTCGGGGATGGAAACGTATGTGTTGGCGTCGTTCAATAAATCTTGCATCTTACTAACGTAGTCTGTACTGTTGAGGATGACCACTCCTCCTCCTTTGTCCGCTGTGGTGATGAAGATATCATTATTAGTAGCTAAGTTTTTGAGTGCCTGGATGTAGCGACGAGGAATGACTGGACGACTAGGTTCAGAAACTGCAGCTGCAATAAGTCCTTGTATGAAACCTTTATTAAACTCAGAGTCACCGAAGAAATGGTTTTTGATCACTGTGTCTAACTCGCATTTAGGCTTCCGTATGCCAGTAGCAAACTTGAGACCTAAGCTGAGTGCTTCGGATTCTGTATCACTGAGAACATAAGAAGAAAGGTTATTGATGATGTCAGCTCTACCAATATCTTTCCATTTGCTGTGTTGACAGAGAGAGGAAAGTCACCTCACCTGACTCCTGCCACTATATATACAAATGTTTTCTTAGTTTTCTCTGTATTAGGACAAAACGTTTCCTTTAATAAATGTCCTGAACTGTACATAAGTGTCTTTTTCCACATCTTGGGTCAAATGTGTCTTGGCATTAAAAGGGAGGTGATGAGGGAAGGTGATGAGGGAAGGTGTGGGGGGGGGGGGCGTTTGGCCAGGATCCACAACAGATTGCAACGGATGTATACAGGAGTTGAGTTGCATGAGTGTGAAACTGTTTCGAGGGCTATGGCGTGGGATCGAGAGCCGGCAAAGGTCAAAATAGGTAGGTTGGGTAGATTGTTAGCCGTGAGGGTTGTAGTGCCTGTAGAGGTAATTTTCCTCATGTATGCATGGGGAAGTATATGGAATAGGTTGAGTAGGATGAGGTTGCAACTTCGTGTTCAGGACGTAATGTATCGTTTTCTGCACGGCATTTTTACCGTCGGGTGTGGTTCTACAGGATAGACGAGTGGTTGACGGGGGGGGGGGGTGAGGGACATGTGGTGGGGAGGAGTCGGCGTTTCATGTAGTATATTTTTGTGATGGACTGAGGAGTGTCAAGGGGTGGTTAAATAGGATGACATATAGGATAGGAGGTCAAGGAATTTCTGTATTGAGAGCATTAAGTCTCGACGTAGGGGGTTGGGATGAGACTGCCATCAGAGCTGTGGGGTACATTATGGTAGATTATATATATATATATATATATATATATATATATATATATATATATATATATATATATATATATATATATATATATATATATATATATATATATATATATATATATATATATATATATATATATATATATATATATATATATATATATATATATATATATATATATATATATATATATATATATATATATATATAGCGTGGGGATTGCGGGGGAAACAGGTTAGTGAGGTGCAGAGGAGGGTGTTAGCGGTAACGTTCTATAAAACAGTATGTAGAAATAAAGAAATTTATGGGAGGAGGTGGGTGAGTGATTTTTCAGAGGGATATAGGCAACTTACGTTACAGGTTTTATTAGACTTGTAATGTACGAGGGAGGGGAGGGTACGACTGGAAAGTGTTGCTGGGGTAGGGAAGTCATGGGTGAAAACAGGGTCGCCTCCCTAGTTATGGATGACAACAAATGTTTGCGTGTGTGTTGGATGAGTGATGCGTGAGTGAATAATGTATGGACCACGGGTGCAAGCACCTGTAGAGCTGGCCAGTTTCTTGTGTGTCATGGACTATACACTATTCATATAGACCTCATGTTCCTTCAAGGTAGTAGTGAATGATGATAAGGCATAAATGGGGGAGGGAGTCTTTGCCTCTATCACTGTGCAGAGTGAGGAGTAGGGCAGTATATTGTGTTGGAAGTGATGGACAGTTGCTTGTTCAGTGTGTTGTAGTTTAATGTGTAGAAAATAAGCATATTATTGTATACAAAGATGCGACTACATACAAGTTGGACTCTGACTTGTACGATGAGAATTACTCTCTTACGCGTGATATGTTAAGGCGGATTTATCAACTGTGATTCATTCAAATTAGATATATTATGTTCTTATCTATGTGCATATCAGTCTTAAGTCATATGATGTGAGTTGTGTTTAGGTGCAGTTGTCACGAAAAATTGTTTTGTTTTATCTGTGTTAGGGAAGTATGTGGATTTTTTTTGCGTGTAGCCGCTACCTGGCTGTGGTTTATACTTTATACCTTTGTATTCTGTGATGTTTTTCATAATATAAACTTTTCATTTATATACTATGTTGCATGAATAGAGTTTACATGCTAAGATAATTGCACATAAGTTGCCTTTGGGAGTTGTTGACATTCATTGTTGCAACCTTCTTGGAATATTAATTTTTTGAAGTGTATTTTCTTTCACCAGGTTGAGGTGTCATTGTGTTTAAGTAAAGACATGTATCCCATTGTTAATATTGTTATTAATATTTTTGTATCTATGGTGTTACTGTATCACTCATGATAGTGTAATTACTATGTATCCTTTAACGTCAAGTTAAGATGCAATCAGGTTGGTGATGGTTATATTTAGCGGGAGGGGAAGGGGGTGAAATTGTGACAAAAGTTTAAGCCTTCACAGGTATATAATTCTGGTATAACTGGGTGTATATGGTGTGTGGTGATGGGGTGTCAAAACACTTTTTGTCTGGTGTAGTCATTTTCTGTAAGAGTAAATTGGGAATTTGTGATTTAACTCATTTTGTGTACCTCTTAATATAATTTCCACCTTGTATTGTAATGTTTTAAATAAAATATAAAAAAAATAGCACTGCCAACAGTAGTTCTACCAGCAGTGGCTCAACTAGCAGCACTGCTACCAGAAATAGTATTACCAACACTACTATGAGCAGTAGTGCAACCAGCGTTATAACAGTACTATCTACAGTGGTCGAATCAACGGTAGTAGAATTTGAAACAGTACTGTCATCAGTAATATTAAAAACAGCAAAGATGCCAGCAGTAGTACTATCAGTAGCAGTACAACCAGTAGTAGTACAAGCAGCAGTAGTACAACAAGCAGTAGTACAAGCAGCAGTAGTATAAGCAGCAGTAGTACAAGCAGCAGTAGTACAAGCAGCAGTAGTACAAGCAGCAGTAGTACAACAAGCAGTACAAGCAGCAGTAGTACAAGCAGCAGTAGTACAACAATCAGTAGTACAAACAGCAGTAGTACAAGCAGCAGTAGTACAAGCAGCAGTAGTACAAGCAGCAGTAGCACAACCAGTAGCATTGCAACCACCAGTAGTACAACAAGCAGTAGTACAAGCAGCAGTAGTACAAGCAGCAGTAGTACAAGCAGCAGCAGTACAAGCAGCAGTAGTACAAGCAGCAGTAGTACAACCAGTAGTAGTACAACCACCAGTAGTACAACAAGTAGTACAAGCAGCAGTAGTACAAGCAGCAGTAGTACAACAAGCAGTAGTACAAGCAGCAGTAGTACAAGCAGCAGTAGTACAAGCAGCAGTAGTACAAGCAGCAGTAGTACAACAATCAGTAGTACAAGCAGCAGTAGTACAAGCAGCAGTAGTACAAGCAGCAGTAGTACAAGCAGCAGTAGTACAAGCAGCAGTAGTACAACCAGTAGTATTACAACCACCAGTAGTACAACAAGCAGTAGTACAAGCAGCAGTAGTACAACAATCAGTAGTACAAGCAGCAGTAGTACAAGCAGCAGTAGTACAACAAGCAGTAGTACAAGCAGCAGTAGTACAAACAGCAGTAGTACAACAAGCAGTAGTACAAGCAGCAGTAGTACAAGCAGCAGTAGTACAAGCAGCAGTAGTACAACCAGTAGTAGTACAACCACCAGTAGTACAACAAGCAGTAGTACAAGCAGCAGTAGTACAAGCAGCAGTAGTACAAGCAGCAGCAGTACAAGCAGCAGTAGTACAAGCAGCAGTAGTACAACCAGTAGTAGTACAACCACCAGTAGTACAACGAGCAGTAGTACAAGCAGCAGTAGTACAAGCAGCAGTAGTACAAGCAGCAGTAGTACAAGCAGCAGTAGTACAAGCAGCAGTAGTACAAGCAGCAGTAGTACAACAAGAAGTAGTACAAGCAGCAGTAGTACAAGCAGCAGTAGTACAAGCAGCAGTAGTACAAGCAGCAGTAGTACAACAAGCAGTAGTACAAGCAGCAGTAGTACAAGCAGCAGTAGTACAAGCAGTAGTACAAGCAGCAGTAGTACAAGCAGCAGTAGTACAACAAGCAGTAGTACAAGCAGCAGTAGTACAAGCAGCAGTAGTACAACAAGCAGTAGTACAAGCAGCAGTAGTACAAGCAGCAGTAGTACAACCAGTAATAGTACAAGCAGCAGTAGTACAAGCAGCAGTAGTACAAACAGCAGTAGTACAACCAGTAGTAGTACAACCACCAGTAGTACAAGCAGCAGTAGTACAAGCAGCAGTAGTACAACGAGCAGTAGTACAAACAGCAGTAGTACAACCAGTAGTAGTACAACCACCAGTAGTACAACCACCAGTAGTACAAGCAGCAGTAGTACAAGCAGCAGTAGTACAAGCAGCAGTAGTACAAGCAGCAGTAGTACAAGCAGCAGTAGTACAAGCAGCAGTAGTACAAACAGCAGTAGTACAACCAGTAGTAGTACAACCACCAGTAGTACAAGCAGCAGTAGTACAAGCAGCAGTAGTACAAGCAGCAGTAGTACAAGCAGCAGTAGTACAAGCAGCAGTAGTACAAGCAGCAGTAGTACAAGCAGCAGTAGTACAAACAGCAGTAGTACAACCAGTAGTAGTACAACCACCAGTAGTACAACAAGCAGTAGTACAACCAGTAGTAGTACAACACCCAGTAGTACAAGCAGCAGTAGTACAAGCAGCAATAGTACAACCAGCTGTTATAGAGCCAACATTTTTAAAAAGAGCAGAATTACTACAAGCAATACTAGCACCAGCAGAAGTATTACCAGCCGTAGTACTACCAGCAGCATTACCAGTAGCACTACCAACAGTGGTATTGCCAGCAGCATTACCAGTAGCAATACCAGCAGTAGTATTGCCAGCAGCATTACCAGTAGCACTACCAGCAGTGGTATTGCCAGCAGCATTACCAGTAGCACTACCAGCAGTAGTATTGCCAGCAGCATTACCAGTAGCACTACCAGCAGTAGTATTGCCAGCAGCATTACCAGTAGCACTACCAGCAGTAGTATTGCCAGCAGCATTACCAGTAGGTCTACCAACAGTAGTACTACCAGGAGCATTACTAGTAGTACTACCAGCAGCACTACTACCAGCAGCATTACCAGTAGTACTACCAACAGTAGTACTACCAGGAGCATTACTAGTAGTACTACCAGCAGCACTACTATCTGCAGCATTACTAGTAGTACTACCAGCAGCACTACTACCCGCAGTATTAACAGTAGTACTACTAGCAGCATTACCAGTAGTACTACCAGCAGCACTACCAGCAATAGTACTACTAGCAGTAGTACTACCAGCAGCACTACCAGCAGTAGTACTGCCAGCAGTACTACTACTAGCAGTAGTACTACTAGCAGTAGTACTACCAGCAGAACTACCAGCAGTAGTACTACCAGCATTGCTATCAGTAGTAGTACTACAAGCAGTAGTACTACTATCAGTAGTACTGTAGGTAGTACAGCATTACCAGTAGTACTACCAACAGTAGTACTACCAGCAGCATTACTAGTAGTACTACTATCAGCCCTACCAGCAGTAGTACTACTAGCAGTAGTACTACCAGCAGCACTACTAGTAGTAGTACTACCAGCAGCACTTCCAGCAGTACTACCAACAGCACTACCAGTAGTAGTGCTACCAGTAGTGGAACTACCAGCAGTAGTACTACCAGCAGTAGTACTACCAGCAGCACTACCAGCAGTAGTAGTACCAGCAGTAGTACTATCAGCAGTAGTAATACCAGCAGTAGTACTGCCAGCAGCATTACCAGAAGTACTACCAGCATCATTACCAGTAGTACTACCAGCAGCACTACCAGCGGTAGCATTACCAGCAGTATTGTAGATGAATGGTTCAGAGAACCGACATGTTGATAAATTAGACACATGTGCAACTCTTGGGTATCTTTATTGAGGAAACGTTTCGCCACACAGTGGCTTCATCAGTCCATACAAAGGAGAATCTTGAAGAACAGGAGGAGAATGAGGTAATCAGTCCCTCAACCTTGAGTCAATTGATGGACTGACCACATCGACTCAAGGTTGAGGGACTGATTACCTCATTCTCCTCCTTTTCTTCAAGATTCTCCTTTGTATGGACTGATGAAGCCACTGTGTGGCGAAACGTTTCCTCAATAAAGATACCCAAGAGTTGCACATGTGTCTAATTTATCAACATTACCAGCAGTAGTACTACCAGCATTGCTATCAGTAGTAGTACTACCTGCAGTAGTACTACCAGCAGTAGTACTACCAGAAGCACTACCAGCAGTATTACTACGAGTAGTGGAACTACCAGCAATAGTACTACCAGCAGTAGTACTACCAGCAGTAGTACTACCAGCAGTAGTACTACCAGCAGCACAACCAGCAGTAGTACTACCAGCATTGGTACTACCAGCAGTAGTACTACCAGCAGTAGTACTACCAGCAGCACTACCAGCAGTAGTACTACCAGCAGTAGTACTACCAGGAGTGGTACTACCAGCAGCGCTACCAGCAGTAGTACTACCAGCAGTAATACTACCAGCAGCACTACCAGCAGTAGTACTACCAGTAGTAGTACTACCAGCAGTAGTACTACCAGCAGTAGTACTACCAGTAATAGTACTACCAGCAGCACTACCAGTTGTAGTACTACCAGCAGCACTACCTGCAGTACTACCAGCAGCACTACCAGCAGTAGTACTACCAGTAGTAGTACTACCAGAAGCACTACCAGCAGTATTACTACGAGTACTGGAACTACCAGCAATAGTACTACCAGCAGTAGTACTACCAGTAGTAGTACTACCAGCAGTAGAACTACCAGGAGTAGTACTACCAGTAATAGTACTACCAGCAGCACTCCCAGTAGTAGTACTACCAGCAGCACTACCTGCAGTACTACCAGCAGCACTACCAGCAGCACTACCAGCAGTAGTACTGCCAGCAGCACTACCAGCAGTAGTAGTACTACCAGTAGTAGTACTACCAGCAGTAGTACTACCAGTAGTAGTACTATCAGCAGCACTACCAGCAGTGTGAACATCAAAATGGTATACAATACCGACAGGTTGGTAGGTAAGACACATAGGCAACAGTTAGGCAACTTTATTCCGAAACGTTTCGCCTACACAGTAGGCTTCTTCAGTCGATTACAGAAAGTAGGCAGGAACAATAGAGATGTGAAGACGATGTAATCAGTCCATCACCCTTGAAGTCGTAGAATTTGAGGTTGTCAGTCCCTCAGCCTTGAGAAGTTCAGTTCCATAGTCAGGAACCATCTGTTCCTGGTAGTTCCTGACTATGGAGCTGAACTTCTCCAGGCTGAGGGACTGACAACCTCAAATTCTACGACTTCAATGGTGATGGACTGATTACATCGTCTTCACATCTCTACTGTTCCTGCCTACTTTCTGTATTCGACTGAAGAAGCCTACTTTGTAGGCGAAACGTTTCGGAATAAAGTTGCCTAACTGTTGCCTATGTGTCTTACCTACCAACTACCAGCAGTACTGCCAGCAGCACAACCAGCAGTAGTATTACCAGTAGTAGTGCTACCAGCAGCACTACCAGTATTAGTACTACTACCAGCAGCACTAGCAGCAGTACTGCCAGCAGCACTACCAGCAGTAGTACTAAAAGTAGTACTACTACCAGCAGCACTACCAGTAGTAGTACTACCAGCAGCACTACCAGTAGTAGTACTATCAGCAGCACTACCAGCAGTACTACCAGCAGCAATACCAACAGTAGTACTACCAGTTGTAGTACTACTACTGGTAGTACTACCAGCAGCACTACCAGTAGTAGTACTACCAGCAGTAGTACTACCAGCAGTAGTACTACCAGCAGTAGTACTACCAGCAATAGTACTACCAGCAATAGTACTACCAACAGCACTACCAGCGGTAGTACTACCAGCAGTAGTACTACCAGCAGTAGTACTACCAGTAGTAATACTGCCAGTAGTAGTACTACCAGCAGTAGTACTACTAGTATTAGTACTACCAGCAGCACTACCAGCAGTAGTACTGCCAGCAGTAGAACTACCATCAGCACTACCAGTAGTTGTACTACCAGCAGCAATACCAGTAGTAGTTATACCAGCAGCACTACGAGCAGTAGTACTACCAGTAGTAGTAGTACTACCAGTAATATTACTAATAGCAGTAGTACTACCAGCAGCACTACCAGCAGTAGTACTACCAGCAATAGTACTACCAGAAGTAGTACTACCAGCAGCACGACCAGCAGTATTGCTACCAGTAATAGTACTACCAGCAGAAGTACTACCAACAGTAGTACTACCACTAGTAGTACTACCAGCAGCACTGCCAGCAGTACTACCAGCAGCACTACCAGCAGTAGTACTACCAGTAGTAGTACTACCAGCAGCACTACCAGTAGTTGTTCTACCAGCAGCACTACCAGCAGTACTACCAGCAGCACTACCAGCAGTAGTACTACCAGTAGTAGTACTACCAGTAGTAGTACTACTAGCAGCATTACTAGTAGTAGTACTACCAGCAGGACTACCAGCAGTAGTACTCCCAGTAGTATTACTACCAGTAGTACTACCAACAGCACTATCATTAGTAGTACTACCAGCAGCACTACCAGCAGTACTACAAGCAGCACTCCCAGCAGTAGTACTACCAGTAGTACTGCTGGTAGTACTGCTGGTAGTGTTTCTGGTAGGACTACTAATGGTAGTGCTGCTGGGAGTACTACTGCTGGTAGTGCTACTATTGGCAGTACTACCGCTGGTAGTCCTGCTGGTAGTACTACTACCAGCAGCACTACCAGTAATAGTATTACCAGCATCACTACAAGCAGCACTACCAGCAGTAGCACTACCAGCAGCACTACCAGCAGTAGTACTACCAGTAGTAGTAGTACTACCAGCAACACTACCAGCAGTATCACTACAAACAGTACTACCTGGAGTTTACCTAGAAGTGGTTTCGGGTGTCAATGCCCCCTCGGCTCAGTCTGAGACCAGGCCTCGTGTTGGATGAGTGTCTGATCAGTCAGACTGTTACTGCATATCTACAGTTATAAAACCAAGAAAATTATTAACGGTTGTGGTATTATCGGCTGTACCACTACCAGCCATACTAGCAGCAACAATTAGTACAGTACCATTAGTTGAGTACCAACAGAAGTAATAGTTTCAGCATGAACAGTAATTTAATAATATCCGTTATAACAGCAGCAATGTTAGCAGTAACAGCAATAACAGAAGTATTAGTAGCAATTACAGTTGTTGCAACAATAGTAGTACTTTTATCAATAGTACCAACGGATATAATAGTACCAGCAACAGTACCAAGAATAAAAGAAGATGAAGAAGCCAACAGGGGATGTTGATTTCCAGTAACTAGGAGCAGCAACAGCAGCAGTAGCAACACTAGTAGAAGAAGCATTTACAATAGCAGTAAGAGACGTAACAGTAGCAGTAATAGACATGCCAATAGCAGTAACAGAAGATGTGACAGTAGCAGTAGTAGAAGTAACACTAGCCGTTATAGAATCAGTAGATGTAGAAGTAGTTACAGCAACAGTAGCAACATCAGCAACAGTAGCAACATCAGCAACAGTAGCAACATCAGCAACAGTAGCAACATCAGCAACAGTAGCAACATCAGCAACAGTAGCAACATCAGCAACAGTATCACAGCAGAAGCAACAACCTCACTAACAGCAGTAACAGCAGCATCAACAGTAGCAGTAGCTACAGCGGCTGCAGCAGCAGCAGCAGTGGTAGCAGTAGCAGCAGCAGCAAAAATAGCAGGAGTGGTAGCAGCAGTAGCAGCAGCAGTAGCTACAGCGGCAGCAGCAGCAGCAGTGACAGCAGCAACAACAATAGCAGCAGCAGTACCAGCAGCATTAGTAGCAGCAGTGGTAGCAGTAGCAGCAGCAGTAGTGGCAACTGCAACAACAATAGCAGCAGTGGTAAAAGCAGTACCAGCAACAATAGCAGCAGTGGTAAAAGCAGCAGCTACAGCAGCAGCAGGAGCTGTGGCAGCAGCAACAACAATATCAGCAGCAGTACTAGCAGCAGCAACAACAACAATATCAGCAGCAGTACTAGCAGCAGCAACAACAACAATAGCAGCAGCAGTACTAGCAGCAGCAGTACTAGCAGCAGCAGTACTAGCAGCAGCAACAACAGCATATAGAGAAAGAGGAAATAATCCATCACCCATGGCAACCAAGTACTACACAACCAACAAACGCCATCATTCACGGTCACTTACGTCACCTTGACTCACTGGAAGCCTTAAGCTATTTCTATTCACATCCTGCACCTTCAGTACTTCTGTCACCTTCAGTGTATGGTGATTATCATGTCGTCGTCAGTTATTTTTTAATTTATTATTATTATTATTATTTCTTTATTATTATTATTATTATTATTATTATTATTATTATTATTATTATTATTATTATTATTATTATTATTATTATTATCGGTCGTTTTCCACCAAAGCAAGGTGACCCGAAAAAGAAGAAACACTTTCACCATCATTCACTCCACCACTGTCTTGCCAGAGGCGTACATACAGTACAGTTAGAAAACTGCAACATAGCAACACCCCTCCTTCAGAGTGCAGACACTGTACTTCCCAGCGAGCAAAGTGTTTCCTCGCTGCACGTCAAGTCATAAAAACCATTTGTCTCGATTCCCTCCTATCTAACACGCCCACGCATGTTTGCAGGATGTCCAAGCCCATCGCACACAAAACCTCCTTTGCCCTCTCCCTCCAACTTTTCCTAGGTCGACCCCTACCCCACCTTCTTTTCAGTACAGATTTATACCCTCTCAAAGTCGTTCTGTTCCAATTTATTCTTAAATCAACCCCACACCTCTTCAATCTTATTCCCTATACTCTCACTAGCTCATCTTTCTTCCAATGGTTGTATCTTAACCTGACTTCCTCCTTTAGTTTATATACCTTCACCTCACTCTTACTTGCTGATTCCATTCTCCTTGTATCCCATCTACCTTTTACTCTCACTGTAGCTACAGCTAAAAACTGATCACATATATGTGTGGTCCCCCCTATATATATGTACATCCTGAGGTCTATTCCTCAGTCTTTTATCTACCAATACATAGTCCAACAAACGACTGTCATTTCGCCCTATATCACGTCTTCTATACTTATTTATCTTTTTTTTTCTTAAAATATGTTGCCAAACCACTTTCTGCTATCATATTATTATTATTATTATTATTATTATTATTATTATTATTATTATTATTATTATTATTATTATTATTATAGCTAAAATATATAAATTGCTACGTGAGTTTAATTCCAATAATTATTTTGATCATTGCACTGTTTATTTTTCACTTTATAGTTGTTAACATACGCAGTTTTATTACATGTAATATGTAAAACAAAACTAAATAATATAACATAATAACAATAATAACTAATCATAATATTTAATTTCTATTTATTATATTAACACATCGGCCGATTCCCACCAAGGCAGGGTGGCCCGAAAAAGTTAAACTTTTATCATCATTCACTCCGTCACTGTCTTGCCAGACGGGTGCTGTACATTACGGTTATAAAACTGCAACAGTAACACCCTTTCTTCAGAGTGCAGGCACTGTACTTCCCATCTCCAGGACTCAAGTCCGGCCTTCCGGTTTCCCTGAATCCCATCATAAATGTTACTTTGCTCACACCCCAACAGCACGTCAAGTATTAAAAACCATTTGTCTCCATTCACTCCTATCACTCCGCACTTGCTGGAAGTCCAAGCCACTCGCACACAAAACCTCCTTTGCCCCCTCCCTCCAACCTTTCCTCGGCCGACCCCTACCCTGCCTTCCTTTCACTACAGATTAATACACTCTCGAAGTCATTCTGTTTTGTCCCATTCTCTCTACATGTCCAAACCACCTCAATAACCCCTCCTCAGCCCTATGGATAATAGTTTTAGTAATCCAGCAACTCCTCCTAATTTCCAAACTACGAATTCTCTGCATTATATTCACACCACACATTGCCCTCAGACATGATATCTCCACTGCCTCCAGCCTTCTACTCGTTGCAACATTCACCACTCATGCTTCACACCCAGATAAGATAGTTGGTATAATTATACTCTCATACATTCCCCTTTTTGCTTCCATGGAAAAAATTCTTTGTCACCACAGACTTTTAAGTGCACCACTCACCCCTTTCTCCTCATCAATTCTACGATTTACCTCATATTTCATAGACCCATCTGCTGACACGTCCACTCCTAAATATCCGAATGCATTCACCTCCTCCATAATCTCTCCCTCCATTCTGATATCCAATCTTTCGTCACCTAATCTTTTTGTTATCCTCATCACCTTACTCTTTCCTATATTCACTTTTAATTTTCTTCTTTTACGTACCCTATCAAACTCATCCACCAACCTCTGCAACTTCTCTTCAGAATCTCCCAAAAGCACAGTGTCATCAGCAAAGAGCAACTGTGACAACTCTCACTTTGTGTTAGAGTTATCACAGTTGTTCTTTATTTAATATTAATAAAAATACTAATCATAATATGATGATTATTTTAATGTCAAATGCAAAATTATAATAATATTAACCCTTAAACTGTCCAAACGTAGATCTACGTTTTTTCAACATTTGAAAGTATGAAAAAAAAACGCAGGTCTACTTTTGGAGCGCTACACATGTGAACGTAAATCTATGTTTGGACCGTTTAAGGGTTAATAATATTAGCAGCATTTGTATTAATAAAACATTAATGTAATGTAATTATATACATATTTACTCATTACAATATATACGTTATGTCTTGAGTAAAGTTCTAGAATCGTGGGTAACGTGTCTATAGCATTTTGCATGTTTAGTTTGTCTTTATTATTTCTTGTTCCACGTACTTAAAGAAGTCGGCCAAAAGCCGTGTTATTAAGGGTAAATCCATCAGACTGATTACAGAAGTTGTGCGACTCTCTCAGTTGCCGGAAGGTTAAGCCATTTTGTATGTGCTGTTGGTATGTAAATATCCCGTAGTGCACCTTGAGGCTGATATATATATTGTCTAATGGTCTCTTTCTCTCTCTTTTTTTTTTTTTTTACGCAGGGTTTGACAAGGTTAGGTTAAGGATCCCTATCTTTATTGACAAGCTATTTAAAGGTTAAGGATTCCTAACTTTATTGACAAGCTAAGAGCTATTACCTACATCAGCTTATTTGAAAGCATTTTTATTGTTATGAAACATATTGTTATGAAACTGACTTTGTCTCGTTGACATCATTATGCTGTACGAATGTGTTCCATACTCGAGTCATCATGGGGGATAAATGATCTCAGATGAAGTGATGTTCTGGACAAGGGTACAGCCAGAGTGAAGTTGCTGCTTTCTGCCCGTCTTGTGGTATAGAAGCTTGTTTCACGCTGTCCTTCTCTCTCTCTCTCTCTCTCTCTCTCTCTCTCTCTCTCTCTCTCGCTGCCTATGATCTATAAACTAACTGCAACAACGCTGGGAGGAAAGGTTTGCTCACATTCTACGGCGGAAAGTGAAACTGCACAGCTTCTGACCTTGGCTGATCCTTTATGTGGCTTGGCCAAGTGGTCGGTCGTTTGCGGTTAGCAGGAATGCTAATCGTTTGGGATTGGCTGGACAGTTGATTATGGATGGTTGAATTGTTGTTCATTTGTGGTTAGTTGGACTGATGATCGCTTAGGGATAGTTGGGCACCTGAGCATTTGTAGTAAGCTGGACAACTGATAGTTTGTGGTTGGTTTTAGCTGATTGGTTAAGTATGCGACTTTAGTGTACTTTGCTAGATTCAGAAACAATCTGCCGTATTTTATGAGAGTCTTGTCGCTAACTCATTATCACAGTGTGGGGAGGTGCGTGAGGCATTAGGTAGAGATAGTAAAAATTATTGGGGGAAAAGTTTACAGAGTATACAAGGTAAAGTGTACGGTAGGGTTATTATTAAAAGAATTAGAGGTAAGACAGAGAGCAGAATTGTAGATGGACAAGACGGCTTTAGAAAGAGTAGGGAGTATGCAGACCAAATGTTTATATGAAGCATATAAGTGAACAATATTTAGACAAAGGTAGAGAAGTTTTCATAGCATTAATGGGTTTAGAAAGGTATGTTATAGGGTTGACAGGGGAGCAATGTGGCAGATGTTGTAAGTGTATGGAATAGGTATTTAGTTAAGGCTGTAAAGAGTTTTTATGAAGATAGTGAGGCTCAGGTTAAAGTGTGTAGGAGAGAGGAAGATTATTTTCCAGTAAAAGTAGGAGGAATGAATGTCAGGAATGGGTCAAGTAACTTGTAATAGAGCACGTGAACATGCCAGTTCTTCAAAGAATTTGATCCTTGTTACCGTACACAACTATCTAAAAATTTTATCCGGCTGGATATGGCATTATGGAGTTGAGCAGGAATGTGTAATGCCACCATGGTTGTTTAACATATTTACAGATGAGGTAATAGAGGAAAATGTTACGGTGTTGGGGAGAGGGGTGGATTTAAATTATGGGAAATCAAATACAAAATTAGGAGTTGACGCAGTTACTTTTTGCTGATAAAACTTTGCTTTTGAGAGATTCTAAAGAGAAGTTGCAGAAGTTAGTGAACGAGTTTGGGAGGTTGTGCAAAGGAAGAAAGTTGAAAATGAACATAGATAAGAGTAAGGCGATGATGGTATCAAACGAGTTAGGTGAAGAAAAATTGGATATCACATTGGAGGGAGTATGGAAGAAGTGAATGTGTTCAGATATTTGCGAGTAGACTTGTTAGCGGATGGGTTTATGAGGGACGAAGTTAACCATAGAATTCATAAAAGAAAAAAGGTGAGTGGTGGATTAAGGTATATATGGAGACCAAAAGACGTTATCCATGGAAGCAAAAAAGGGAATGTATGAAAGTATATTGGTACCAACATTTTCAAATGGGTGTGAAGCATGAGTTGTAAATGCAGCAGCGAGGAGGCGGCTGGAGGCAGTGGAGATGTCCTGTCTAAGGGCAATGTGTGGTGTAAATATTATGCAGAAAATTCGTAGTGTCGAAATTAGCAGGGGGTGTGTAGTTACTAAAAGTATTATTCGGAGGACTGAAGAATAAAGGAAGCGAAAAATTGTGAATGCAATAATTTCGCAAAAATCATTCTGAACCTAACGAAAAAAAAATATATTTCATTGTGCTTATTTATTACTAAATAATTGTCAACTTATCTAAAATATATTTAGTTGGATTAGGTTAAAATAAATTGCGCTTCTTAAAATATGGTTAGGTTTTCTAAAGTTCTATTGATACATAATTATTAATTTTATATTAACATTAATGAAAAATATATCTTTAAATGTATATGAGAAAATATTAGGACTTAATTTTAAATGAGTTCTTTCTATTTGACCAATTTTACATATTCAGCATGACACACACACACACACACACATGCGCGCATATATATATATATATATATATATATATATATATATATATACACATATACATATATACATATATATATATATATATATATATATATATATATATACACATATACATATATACATATATATATTATATATATATATGTATATATATTTATGTATATATATATATACATATATATATATATATACATAAATATATATACATATATATGTACATATATATATACATATATATATATATATACATAAATATATATACATATATATGTACATATATATATACATATATATATATATATATATATATATATATATATATATAAATATATATATATATATATATATATATATATATATATAAATATATATATATATATATATATATATATATATATATATATATATATATATATATATATATATATATATATATATATATATATATATATATATATATATATATATATATATATATATATATATATATATATATATATATTAACAAGTCGGCCGTCTCCCACCGAGGCAGGGTGGGAGACGGCCGACTTGTTAAAAAAAAATACTTTCATCATAATTCAACACTTTCACCTCACACACATAATCACTGTTTTTGCAGAGGTGCTCAGAATACAAGAGTTTAGAAGTCTATACGTATAAAAATATATAATATATCTCTCCAAACTGCCAATATCCCAAACCCCTCCTTTAGAATGCAGGCATTGTACTTCCCATTTCCAGGACTCAAGTCCGGTTATATAAAATAACCGGTTTCCCTGAATCCTTTCACTAAATATTACCCTGCTCACACTCCAACAGCTCGTCAGGTCCAAAGTACCATTTGTCTCCATTCACTCCTATCTAACACGCTCATGCACGCTTGCTGGAAGTCCAAACCCCTCGCCCACACCTCCTTTACCCCCTCCCTCCAACCTTTTCGAGGACTACCCCTACCCCGCCTTCCTTCCCCTACAGATTTATACGCTCTCCATGTCATTCGACTTTGATCCATTCTCTCTAAATGACCAAACCACCTCAACAACCCCTCTTCTGCCCTCTGACTAATACTTTTATTAACTCCACACCTTCTCCTAATTTTCACACTCCGAATTTTCTGCATAATATTTACACCACACATTGCCCTTAGACAGGACATCTCCACTGCCTCCAACCGCCTCCTCGCTGCTGCATTCACAACCCAGGCTTCACACCCATATAAGAGTGTTGGTACTACTATACTTTCATACATTTCCTTCTTTGCCTCCACAGATAACATTTTTTGCCTCCACATATACCTCAATGCACAACTCACCTTTTTTCCTTCATCAATTCTATGATTAACCTCATCCTTCATAAATCCATCCGCTGACACGTCAACTCCCAAATATCTGAAAACATTCACTTCTTCCATACTCCTTCCCAATTTGATATCCAGTTTTTTTTATCTAAATCATTTGATGCTCTCGTCACCTTGCTCTTTTCTATGTTCACTTTCAACTTTCTACCTTTACACACATTCCCAAACTCGTCCGGTAACCTTTGCAATTTTTCTTTAGAATCTCTCATAAGAACAGTATCATCAGCAAAAAGTAACTGTGTCACTTCCCATCTTGTATTTAATTCCCCTTAATTTAATCCCACCCCTCTCCCGAACACCCTAGCATTTACTTCTTTTACAACCCCATCCATAAATATATTAAACAACCATGGTGACATTACACATCCCTGTCTAAGACCTACTTTTACCGGGAAGTATTCTCCCTCTCTTCTACACACCCTAACCTGAGCCTCACTATCCTCATAAAAACTCTTTACAGCATTTAGTAACTTACCACCTATTCCATATACTTGAAACATCTGCCACATTGCTCCCCTATCCACTCTATCATATGCCTTTTCTAAATCCATAAATGCAATAAAAACTTCCCTACCTTTATATAAATACGGCTCACATACATGCTTCAATGTAAACACTTGATCTACACATCCCCTACCCACTTTGAAACCTCCTTGCTCATCCGCAATTCTACATTCTGTCTTACCTCTAATTCTTTCAATAATAACCCTACCGTACAGTTTTCCTGGTATACTCAGTAAACTTATTCCTCTATAATTTTTACAATCTCTTTTGTCCCCCTTCCCTTTATATAAAGGGGCTATACACACTCTCCACCAATCCCTAGGTAAATTCCCCTCTTTCATACATTTACTAAACAAAATTACCAACCACTCCAGCACTATGTCCCCCTCTGCTTTTAACATTTCTGTCATGATCCCTTCAGTTCCAGCTGCTTTACCCCCTTTCATTCTACGTAATGCCTCACGCGCCTCCCCCACACTCACATCCTGCTCTTCTTCACTCCTGAAAGATGATATACCTCCCTGGCCAGTGCATGAAATTACCGCCTCCCTTTCTTCGTCGACATTTAAAAGCTCCTCAAAATATTCTCGCCATCTACCCAAAACCACCATCTCCCCATCTACTATCTCCCCTTCTCTGTTTTTAACTGATAAATCCATTTGTTCCCTAGGCTTTCTTAACTTATTTAACTAACTCCAAAATTTTTTCTTATTTTCTTTAAAATTCCTTGACAGTACCTCTCCCACTCTATCATCCACTCTCCTTTTGCACCAACTCACCACTCTCTTCACCTTTCTTTTACTCTCCATATACTCTCCTCTTCTTATAACACTTCTACTTTGTAAATACCTCTCATAAGCTACCTTTTTCTCTTTTATCACACCCTTTACTTCATCATTCCAACAATCACTCCTCTTTCCTCCTGCCCCCACCCTCCTATAACCACAAACTTCTGGTTATTTTATATATATATATATATATATATATATATATATATATATATATATATATATATATATATATATATATATATATATATATATATATATATACATATATATATATATATATATATATATTTATATATATAAATATATATATATATATATATATATATATATATATATATATATATATATATATATATATATATATATATATAATGTATGTATATATATATATATATATATATATATATATATATATGTATATATATGTTTATATATATATG
Organism: Cherax quadricarinatus; assembly: GCF_038502225.1. Classification (NCBI taxonomy): domain Eukaryota; kingdom Metazoa; phylum Arthropoda; class Malacostraca; order Decapoda; family Parastacidae; genus Cherax; species Cherax quadricarinatus. Next base: position 22,717,152 of record NC_091297.1, read on the forward strand.
CCTAATAAGCCGAACAGTTCAAGCTCCCTTCAAAAATAGACAATTCCATTTAATTCTTTTACAGGAAGTTAGATCATTTTTTCTCATAGACAGTAATATAAAGATTTTTATTTTTGGACCTAACCTAATCTTACTGAAACTAATGCAATTTTTTAGATAAATTCTGCTCTATTTAATATTTAATATTACTTAAAATCAAAGACATTTTTTTCGTTATGGTCGAACTGAAATTCGCAGAGTTATGGTTAAAACCAATTTTCTCTTTGTTAATTGGGCAAAGGACGGCCCTCTTTTATAGGTCAAACTGGTCGTTGCGGATTAATTGGCACGATATATATATATATATATATATATATATATATATATATATATATATATATATATATATATATATATATATATATTTATATATATATATATATGTGTGTGTGTGTGTGTGTGTCATGCCGAATAGGCAGAACTTGCAATCTTGGCTTAAATAGCAACGCTCATCTTGCCATATAAGACAAGCGAAAATTAGTGTATGCAATAATTTCGCCAAAATCATTCTGAACCTAACGAAAAAAATATATTTCACTGTGTTTGTTTAGTATTAAATTATTGTAAACAAATCTAAAATATATTTAGTTGGGTTAGGCTAAAATAAATTGCTCTTGTTATAATAAGGTTAGGTAAGTTTTCTAAGATTCTTTTGGTGCAAAATTAATTTTTTTTACATTAACGTTAATGAAAAAAATATATCTTTACACGTATAAGAGAAAATTTCAGAAAGGACTTAATTTTAAATGAGTTCTTGTTAATTGGCCAGTTTTACATATTCGGCACGACATATATATATATATATATATATATATATATATATATATATATATATATATATATATATATATATATATATAATGTCCCAAAAGTCTAGAAAATATGGAGAACTTGCCCATCATTATATGTTTGTTCCCATAGGCTCAGAGACCCTTGGCTCATGGGGAAAGAGTGTATCTAAATTCCTTAAGGAGCTGGGAAAAAGACTCATTATGGTAACTAGGGATCCCAGGGCAGCTAGTTTTCTGTTCCAGCGGCTCAGTGCGGCTGTTCAAAGGGGTAATGCCTGCTGTATTTTGGGCACACGCCCCAGCTCTGAGGAGCTGGATGAGATTTTCACCTTATAATCGGTGATACACACGTAACAACATGTACCTTATATGCCACCTTTATATCAATGTATCTCTTAAATCTTCTGTACCATATTATGTAATAAAATATATATATATATATATATATATATATATATATATATATATATATATATATATAATATATATATATATATATATATATATATATATATATATATATATATATATATATATATATATATATATATATAGAGTGTAAAACTTTTAAAATAATAGTAAATATATGAAATGCGTGAAAAATTTAAAAAGTGATGTGTGGCGAATTAGCAAGGTAGTGTAAAGTAATCAGTGAAAAGATAGTGTGGGTAGGTTATGGTGAGAATGCCCTTTCACAGTCCTGAATTAGCTGTGTATTCTTTTTGTTAGGAAAGTCAAAACAATGAAATCAATGAGTCTCTTGTTGTAGTGCTTCAGTGTTGCCATCCAAAGAGGAACATACTTCTGTACTCTGGATACGTATCTTGCCTTTAAGAATCTGTGTTAAGTTATTCATATGTATTTCAAGATATACTTGATGGCGTTTTGTACGACATTATCCAACCACATGACATGCGGTTGTTATTCCCTCGAGATTGTGTAAGTAGCCTATGTATATTACAGTGGTTTCTTATACAACCTTAGTGAAAAAATGGCTTAACCTGAATGCCCTTCATTCTACTTTCTTAGGGCATGGGCCTTCTTAAGTTACATTCACTTGTTAGATGAAGAATGAGGGGAGACCTGATCGAAGTGTATAAGTGGAAGATAGGTATTAATAAAGGGGATATTAATAAGGTCTTGAGGATATCTCTCCAAGAGAGAACCCGCAGTAATGGATTTAAATTAGATAAGTTTAGATTTAGAAAGGACATAGGAAAGTATTGGTTTGGAAATAGGGTAGTTGATGAGTGGAACAGTCTACCTAGTTGGGTTATTGAGGCTAGGACTTTGGGTAGTTTCAAATTTAGGTTGGATAAGTACATGAGTGGGAGGGGTTGGATTTGAGTGGGACTTTCACATCATAGCTTATTTCTTGGGTAGCATTGAAAATTGGGTTTGGCAAATGTTTTCTTAGTGGGATGAACTGTAAAGGACCTGCCTAGTATGGGCCAACAGGCCTGCTGCAGTGTTCCTCCTTTCTTATGTTCTTATGTTCTTATTACCTATTTCATAAATTTTGGATATTTCCTCATCTATGAACTCAGGACTACAAATTCGTGAAGCTCTCAAAAACATTGATGAGACAACAGACAGTTTGACTCTATCTTGATGCGAGGAATAATAGTGGACATAAGAACAGTTATTTGTAGGTTTTCTGTAAATTTTAAATTTGAATTCATTATTACCCTTAATAATTAAAACATCTAGAAAAGGCAATGAGTTATTTTCTTCAAACTCAACAGTAAAGTTTATAGAATGGGCTAAGCTATTTAATTTTCCAAGGAAATGGTGTATATCTACATTTTTGGGCATAAGACACAAAATATCATCAACATATCTGAACCATTTAGCTCTATTAGGGAGGATTGTGTTAAGCAACCTTGTTTCAAAAAAATCCATGTACAGGTTACTAAGAACAGGTGAAAGAGGATTTCACATTGCCATACCAAACTTCTGAGTGTAAAACTTATCATTAAATACAAATTTTGCATCAACAACTCAGAAGTTTGGTATGGCAATGGGAAATCTTCTTTCACCTGTTCTTAGTAACCTATACATGGAATTTTTTGAAACAAGGTTGCTTAACACAATCCTCCCTAATAGAGCTAAATGGTTCAGATATGTTGATGATATTTTGTGTCTTATGCCCAAAAATGTAGATATACACCATTTCCTTGGAAAATTAAATAGCTTAGCCCATTCTATAAACTTTACTGTTGAGTTTGAAGAAAATAACTCATTGCCTTTTCTAGATGTTTTAATTATTAAATTAATTATTTAATGTTACACCACCTATGACTGCTGCACCTCTCCTGCCAACGGTTTATAAGCTCCTTCTCAGCACGTATGCCGTATTCTATTCAAGATTGATGGACTGACCACATCGACTCAAGGTTGAGGGACTGATTACCTCATTCTCCTCCTGTTCTTCAAGATTCTCCTTTGTATGGACTGATGAAGCCACTGTGTGGCGAAACGTTTCCTCAATAAAGATACCCAAGAGTTGCACATGTGTCTAATTTATCAACATGTCGGTTCTCTGAACCATTCATCTACAAACATATATATATATATATATATATATATATATATATATATATATATATATATATATATATATATCTATATATATATATATATATATATTATATATATATATATATATATATATATATATATATATAAAGCAGGTGGGGATATAGTTTTGGAGTGGTTGGTGCAATTATTTAATTAATGTATGGAAGAGGGTAAGGTACCTAGGGATTGGCAGAGAGCATGCATAGTTCCTTTGTATAAAGGCAAAGGGGATTAAAGAAAGTGCAAAAATTATAGGGGAATAAGTCTGTTGAGTATACCTGGAAAAGTGTATGGTAGAGTTATAATTGAAAGAATTAAGAGTAAGACGGAGAATAGGATAGCAGATGAACAAGGAGGCTTTAGGAAAGGTAGAGGGTGTGTGGACCAGGTGTTTACAGTGAAACATATAAGTGAACAGTATTTAGATAAGGCTAAAGAGGTCTTTGTGGCATTTATGGATTTGGAAAAGGCGTATGACAGGGTGGATAGGGGGGCAATGTGGCAGATGTTGCAAGTGTATGGTGTAGGAGGTAGGTTACTGAAAGCAGTGAAGAGTTTTTACGAGGATAGTGAGGCTCAAGTTAGAGTATGTAGGAAAGAGGGAATTTTTTTCCCAGTAAAAGTAGGCCTTAGACAAGGATGTGTGATGTCACCGTGGTTGTTTAATATATTTATAGATGGGGTTGTAAGAGAAGTAAATGCGAGGGTCTTGGCAAGAGGCGTGGAGTTAAAAGATAAAGAATCACACACAAAGTGGGAGTTGTCACAGCTGCTCTTTGCTGATGACACTGTGCTCTTGGGAGATTCTGAAGAGAAGTTGCAGAGATTGGTGGATGAATTTGGTAGGGTGTGCAAAAGAAGAAAATTAAAGGTGAATACAGGAAAGAGTAAGGTTATGAGGATAACAAAAGGATTAGGTGATGAAAGATTGGATATCAGATTGGAGGGAGAGAGTATGGAGGAGGTGAACGTATTCAGATATTTGGGAGTGGACGTGTCAGCGGATGGGTCTATGAAAGATGAGGTGAATCATAGAATTGATGAGGGAAAAAGAGTGAGTGGTGCACTTAGGAGTCTGTGGAGACAAAGAAATTTGTCCTTGGAGGCAAAGAGGGGAATGTATGAGAGTATAGTTTTACCAACGCTCTTATATGGGTGTGAAGCGTGGGTGATGAATGTTGCAGCGAGGAGAAGGCTGGAGGCAGTGGAGATGTCATGTCTGAGGGCAATGTGTGGTGTGAATATAATGCAGAGAATTCGTAGTTTGGAAGTTAGGAGGAGGTGCGGAATTACCAAAACTGTTGTCCAGAGGGCTGAGGAAGGGTTGTTGAGGTGGTTCGGACATGTAGAGAGAATGGAGCGAACCAGAATGACTTCAAGAGTGCATCAGTCTGTAGTGGAAGGAAGGCGGGGTAGGGGTCGGCCTAGGAAAGGTTGGAGGGAGGGGGTAAAGGAGGTTTTGTGTGCGAGGGGCTTGGACTTCCAGCAGGCATGCGTGAGCGTGTTTGATAGGAGTGAATGGAGACAAATGGTTTTTAATACTTGACGTGCTGTTGGAGTGTGAGCAAAGTAACATTTATGAAGGGATTCAGGGAAACCGGCAGGCCGGACTTGAGTCCTGGAGATGGGAAGTACAGTGCCTGCACTCTGAAGGAGGGGTGTTAATGTTGCAGTTTAAAAACTGTAGTGTAAAGCACCCTTCTGGCAAGACAGTGATGGAGTGAATGATGGTGAAAGTTTTTCTTTTTCTTGCCTCCCTGCCTTGGTGGGAATCGGCCAGTGTGATAATAAAATATATATATATATATATATATATATATATATATATATATATTTATATATGTAATATATATATATATATGTATATATATATTTATATATGTAATATATATATATATATATATATATATATATATATATATATATATATATATACATATATGTGTGTGTGTGTATGTGTGTGTAAATAAGATCATGTTTTCAACATGAAAATTCTAAGTTTAAGCATTTGTTCATTTCCTTCTAGGAGTCGACATTTACTGCTTTCCTACTACGTATCTTCCAATTCATTTCCACTAAATCCTTCCTGCAGCTCGTCCTTCCCCAAACACCTATACTATATATCAATCTAAATCGAAAATATTTAATGGGATTGACCGGTAAGTCAGGGGAAGGAAGGCTTCGGTCAGATGATCAAAAGCTCTAGCTGCGGGTCATCATATGACTAAGACCCGCTTCAGGAAACACTTGTCCTGTTTCCTGATAAACCTTACCTAAGCTAACATAACCTTTGCCACGAACTTGATGTCCTCGATGGATAGGTGGAGGGAATGGGGTGGAGGTCGAGTAGGCGACGGGGGGGAGGATGTGGGGAGGCGGTACAGCATTATTCATGAATAGGGTTTGGGTTGGCATCAATGATCCACCTCCATGGAGTGGATGCTCCCCTTGACTAGGTACAAGTGTAAGGGGTGAAAAGCCGAGGGTGTTATACCGGCATGTATTGAGACCACAGCACACTTCTGGACACAGTGAAGGTAACATCTGGACACGGAGGAGGGAATATCACAATTCAGTGGAGCTAACGTCAGGATACAGTCATTTGAACTTCAGGATACAGCGAAGGGAACACCTGAATACCCTGAAGCGAACAAACGGATGATGTCTAAAGAAAATTAGGCTTGAGCAGAGTAAACATCGAAACACTGTGGCGGAAACATCTTGATACGATGGAGGAAATATCTGGATACAGTGAAGTGGGCATCAAGAGAGTGTGGAGTAAACATCAAGATACAAACAAAGAGACCATCAGCTTACCTAAAAGGGAATTTTACAGTTACATTATAGGGACCATCAGGAAACGTGGAAATATAGCGGAGAAACGTATTACAGCTGAGGGAACATTCGGTTAGAGTGGACAAGGTGCATCAGGATGCAGGAGAGACGAGAGAGCTAGCGGAGCACAATTGACAGAAGTTGGTGGCCGTGCTCAGGGAAACTCCACTGCACATTCCAAATTATTCTAAGCTCCTAATGCATTATTCACCACCGTGAGTCGCCAACACTTGCACAAAACTGGCGCACCACTCTTCTAACGTGGCCATTTTTCTAGTCGAGTGACGCTAAAAAACTTCAATAATGATTTTTTTTAATTCTTGGAATGTTCTGTTTTGCAGATGTATTCACACATACACACACACACACACACACACACACACACACACACACACACACACACACACACACACACACACACACACACACACACACACACACACACACACAGGAGGAAAGGTCTGCCTGAGTCCCCCAAGACTCCTAACAATTTTGAGTACTTGAGGAGCCTCGGGGAGTTCAAAAAGACCATTAGGAGACGGGATACACTCAAGCACCTTAAGTCTGGCAAGGATGAGGACAAGGGGTTCCAAGGACGAATCTGAGAGGGAGGAATGGGAGATAGAGCTCAAAAAAAGGGAGGAAGACTGGGGAAGGAGACTAGATGAGCTGGAAAGGAAGATGGAAGAGAGGTTAGCAGCAGAATGCAGAAGGTGGAAGCAACAGGCCACAGAAGCAGAAATCAAGATAGAGAGATTAGAAGAGGAGCTGAGACATCTGAAACAGCACAGAGACAAAGATATTACAGAAGTAGCATCGGCAATGGCTACATCGAACACAGACAACAGGTCCGAAGGAAGCATGGAAACTAAACTGTATGCAGAGGTCCTGTCAAACCCACATGGGGCCAAAACAAAGACAGGGAGCACTCTAGGACAGAAACTGGGCAACTACCTGAGAAATCGAAGACAGCTAATGTAGTCCCCATATTTAAGAAAGGAAACAGAAACGAGGCACTAAACTACAGACCTGTGTCTCTGACATGTATTGTGTGCAAAGTCATGGAGAAGATTATCAGGAGGAGAGTGGTCGAACACCTGGAAAGGAACAAGATTATAAATGAAAACCAGCATGGGTTCATGGAAGGCAAATCTTGTATCACAAACATCCTGGAGTTTTATGACAAGGTAACAGAAGTAAGACACGAGAGAGAGGGTTGTGTAGATTGCGTTTTCCTAGACTGCAGGAAGGCCTTTGACACAGTTCCCCACAAGAGATTAGTGCAGAAGCTGGAGGATCAGGCACACGTTAAAGGAAGGGCACTGCAATGGATAACGGAATACCTGACAGGGAGGCAGCAACGAGTCATGGTACGTGAAGAGGTATCACAGTGGGCGCGTGTTACGAGCGGGGTCCCACAGGGGTCAGTTCTAGGACCAGTGCTATTTTTGATATATGTGAACGACATGATGGAAGGAATAGACTCTGAAGTGTCCCTGTTCGCAGATGACGTGAAGTTGATGAGAAGAATTAAATCGGACGAGGATGAGGCAGGACTGCAAAGAGACCTGGAGAGGCTGGACATGTGGTCCAGTAACTGGCTTCTCGAATTCAATCCAGCCAAATGCAAAGTCATGAAGATTGGGGAGGGGCAAAGAAGACCGCAGACAGAGTATAGGCTAGGTGGACAAAGACTACAGACCTCACTCAGGGAGAAAGACCTTGGGGTGACCATAACACCGAGCACATCACCGGAGGCACACATCAACCAAATAACCGCTGCAGCATACGGGCGCCTGGCAAACCTGAGAATAGCGTTCCGATACCTTAATAAGGAATCGTTCAAGACACTGTACACTGTGTATGTTAGGCCCATACTGGAGTATGCAGCACCAGTCTGGAACCCACACCTGGTCAAGCACGTCAAGAAGTTAGAGAAAGTACAAAGGTTTGCAACAAGGCTAGTCCCAGAGCTCAAGGGAATGTCGTACGAGGAAAGGTTAAGGGAAATCGGACTGACGACACTGGAGGACAGAAGGGTCAGAGGAGACATGATAACGACATACAAGATACTGCGGGGAATAGACAAGGTGGACAGAGATAGGATGTTCCAGAGAGGGGACACAGGGACAAGGGGTCACATCTGGAAGCTGAAGACTCAGACGAGTCACAGGGACGTTAGGAAGTATTTCTTCAGTCATAGAGTTGTCAGCAAGTGGAATAGCCTAGCAAGTGAAGTAGTGGAGGCAGGAACCATACATAGTTTTAAGAAGAGGTATGACAAAGCTCAGGAAGCAGAGAGAGAGAGGATCCAGTAGCGATCAGTGAAGAGGCGGGGCCAGGAGCTGAGTCTCGACCCCTGCAACCACAATTAGGTGAGTACAATTAGGTGAGTACACACACACACACACACACACATACACACACACACACACACACACACACACACACACACACACAAACACACACACACACACACACACACACACACACACAAACACACACACACACACACACACACACACACAGTCAGTCAGCAGACGTGGGTCACAAGGCTCCCCTTGGTCTTATCCCTCACCCCCATACTCTCTCCTCTCTCTCCCTCTTTCTACCCTTTCTCTCTCCTCTCTCTCCCTCTTTCTACCCTTTCTCTCTCCTCTCTCTCCCTCTTTCTACCCTTTCTCTCTCCGCCCCACACCCTCTCCCTCCTCTAGCCTTCTGTCTGTGGTAATAATAAAAAAAAAAAAATGGGTGGCCTTAGAGGACGGAAAACCAGAGATCTGGTAGACGAACCAGGGAGGAAAGACTGGGAGTTAGAGCTCCAAAAAAGGGAGGAAGAGTGGGGAAGGAAGATAGTAGAGCTTGGTAAGAAGATGGAGGAGCGGATAGCTGAAGAGTGCAGGAAGTGGGAAGTACAGGTCTTAGCAGCAGAAGCTAGGATACAGTGCTTAGAAGAGAAACTGCAAAGCCTGAAACAGATTAGAGAGACAAATGACAATTCAGATGTGACATCAGGAAATTCAAAGTCAGGCACAGACAAGGGGATGGTAAGCAACAACGGAGACATGCCGTACACGAAGGCCCTATCAGACCCACGTGGGGCCAGGGAAAAGACGATGAGCACACTAAGATCAAACGACAGGTCCGAAGACAATGAAGGTTTGCTATATGCAGAGATTCTAACAGCCAACTGCCATAGCAAGGGACAGCTGGTCAGGAAAGACAGTTCACTGAGAATAGAAGTTTCAGATATGACAGGGACTGAAGGCAAGAACATTGTCAATGGAAGGAAATAAAATGCCTCAGAGGAAGCAGATGGAGACTCAGTGGGAGGAGGAAAGGGCGAGGTCTGTTTTTGTGTACGGGCTCCAAGAAGCCAAGGGGGCCAACTTTGAAGAAATAAAACAGGAGGAGAAAAAAATGATTGAAGGCATCATGAAAACAATAGGGGAGGGCAATATGACCCAGGTGACAAATTTTCAGAGAATTGGGTGGTTTGCGAGTGGAAGGATACGGCCTGTCAGAGTAACTTTCAAGGAAGAATCAGTTCGAACCAGGATTCTGCAAGAGAAAGCAAGACTGAGGGACAAAGAGGGGTACCAGAGAGTATACCTCGACCGCGACAGAACACAAGAAGAAAGGACTACACTGAAAGAGAGGGTACAGAGACGCAAGGAGGAACGAGAAGCAATGAAAATGAGCAGGACCCAGACACAGGAGGAAGGGCAAACACACCCCACAGAATCTCCCACCAAAAGACTCCACCTGCGACATTCCCAACGCAACTGAGCAACCTATACTACAACCTACTCACTGTTCCCTCTGCCACCAACCCCCATATCACAAACCTCACCCCAACAGCTGTCCCTTATGGGCATTCTGACCCCACCCCCATCAACACAAACCCCACCTACACCACAGCCCCATATAGGCCCCCACCAAGGCTCTCGCTCCCCCAACCCCAATATTCTTGCATGACCACAATGATAGAAAAGAAACTAAAGGTTTGGTACACAAACGCGGATGGAATAACGAATAAACATGACGAGTGGAATGAAAGAATCAGTGAAAAATCCCCAGACATCATAGCAGTCACAGAAACAAAACTCGCTGAGACAATAACAGACACAATCTTCCCAACAGGATATCAGATCCTGAGGAAAGATAGAAGGAGTAGAGGGGGAGGAGGGGTTGCACTGCTCATAAAACACCGATGGGGATTTGAGGAAATGGAAGGCATGGACATGATTGGAGAAAGAGACTACATTGTAGGTACAATTCAGTCCGGAGAACATAAAGTAGTCATTGGAGTGATGTATAACCCACCACAGAACTGCAGGAGGCCAAGAGAGGAGTACGAAGAAAACAACAGGGTGATGGTGGACACACTGGCTGAGGTGGCAAGAAGAGCTCACTCGAGCAGAGCAAAGTTACTGGTAATGGGCGATTTCAACCACAGGGAGATCGACTGGGAAAACCTGGAGCCACATGGGGGTCCCGAAACATGGAGAGCCAAGATGATGGATGTGGTACTTGAAAACCTCATGCATCAACATGTCAGGGACACAACCAGAGAGAGAGGGGAGGATGAGCCAGCAAGACTGGATCTTGTGTTCACCCTGAGCAGTTCAGACATTGAGGACATCACTTACGAGAGGCCCCTTGGAGCTAGCGATAATGTGGTTCTGAGTTTTGACTATATAGTAGAGTTACAAGTGGAGAAGGTAACAGGAACTGAAGGGGACAGGCCAAACTATAAAAGGGGGGACTACACAGGTATGAGAAACTTCCTGCAGGAGGTTCAGTGGGACAGAGAAATGGTAGGAAAATCAGTAAACGAGATGATGGAATATGTGGCAACAAAGTGCAAGGAGGCAGAGGAAAGTTTTGTTCCCAAGGGAAACAGAAATAATAGGAAGACCAAAACGAGTCCTTGGTTTACCCAAAGGTGTAGGGAGGCAAAAACTAAGTGCAACAGAGAATGGAAAAGGTACAGGAGGCATAGGACCCAGGAAAACAAGGAGATTAGTAGAAGAGCCAGAAACGAGTATGCGCAGATAAGGAGGGAGGCCCAGCGACAGTATGAAAACGACATAGCATCGAAAGTCAAATCTGACCTGAAACTGCTGTATAGCCACATTAGGAGGAAGACAACAGTCAAGGACCAGGTGATAAGGCTGAGGAAAGAAGGTGGAGAACTCACAAGAAACGATCAAGAGGTATGTGAGGAGCTCAACACGAGATTTAAGGAAGTATTTACAGCAGAGACAGGAAGGACTCTGGGGGGACAGACCAGATGGGGACACCAGCAAGGAATACACCAACAAGTGTTGGACGACATACATACAGATGAGGAGGAGGTGAAGAAACTGCTAAGGGACATCGATACCTCAAAGGCAATGGGACCGGACAACATCTCTCCGTGGGTCCTTAGAGAGGGATCAGATATGTTGTGCGTGCCACTTACCACAATCTTCAACACATCCCTGGAAACTGGGCAACTACCTGAGGTATGGAAGACGGCAAATGTAGTTCCCATTTTCAAAAAAGGAGACAGAAAAGAGGCACTAAACTATAGACCTGTGTCATTGACGTGTATAGTATGCAAAATTATGGAGAAGATTATCAGGAGGAGAGTGGTGGAGCACCTGGAACGGAACAGGAGTATAAATGCCAACCAGCACGGATTCACGGAAGGCAAATCCTGTGTCACAAACCTTCTGGAGTTTTATGATAAAATAACAGAAGTAAGACAAGAGAGAGAGGGGTGGGTTGATTGCATCTTCTTGGACTGCAAGAAGGCCTTTGACACAGTTCCTCACAAGAGATTAGTGCAGAAGCTAGAGCATCAGGCGCATATAACAGGAAGGGCACTGCAATGGATCAGAGAATACCTGACAGGGAGGCAACAACGAGTCATGGTACGTAATGATGTATCACAGTGGGCACCTGTGACGAGCGGGGTCCCACAGGGGTCGGTCCTAGGACCAGTGCTATTTTTGGTATATGTGAACGACATGACGGAAGGGTTAGACTCAGAAGTGTCCCTGTTTGCAGATGATGTGAAGCTAATGAGGAGAATTAAATCTGATGAGGACCAGGCAGGACTTCAAAGAGACCTGGACAGACTGGACACCTGGTCCAGCAAATGGCTTCTCGAATTTAATCCTGCCAAATGCAAAGTCATGAAGATAGGGGAAGGGCACAGAAGACCACAGACAGAGTATAGGCTAGGTGGCCAAAGACTGCAAACCTCGCTCAAGGAGAAAGATCTTGGGGTGAGTATAACACAAAGCATGTCTCCGGAAGCACACATCAATCAGATAACTGCTGCAGCATATGGGCGCCTGGCAAACCTGAGAACAGCATTCCGATACCTTAGTAAGGAATCATTCAAGACACTGTACACCGTGTATGTCAGGCCCATACTGGAGTATGCAGCACCTGTTTGGAACCCGCACTTGATAAAGCACGTCAAGAAACTAGAGAAAGTACAAAGGTTTGCGACAAGGTTAGTTCCAGAGCTAAGGGGAATGTCCTATGAAGAAAGATTAAGGGAAATCGGCCTGACGACACTGGAGGACAGGAGGGTCAGGGGAGACATGATAACGACATATAAAATACTGCGTGGAATAGACAAGGTGGACAAAGACAGGATGTTCCAGGGAGGGGACACAGAAACAAGAGGCCACAATTGGAAGTTGAAGACACAAATGAGTCAGAGAGATAGTAGGAAGTATTTCTTCAGTCATAGAGTTGTAAGGCAGTGGAATAGCCTAGAAAATGACGTAGTGGAGGCATGAACCATACACAGTTTTAAGACGAGGTTTGATAAAGCTCATGGAGCGGGGAGAGAGAGGGCCTAGTAGCAACCGGTGAAGAGGCGGGGCCAGGAGCTAGGACTCGACCCCTGCAACCACAAATAGGTGAGTACACACACACAATCAGTCAGCAGACGTGGGTCACAAGGCTTCGAGAACTTTAGTGGTTTTTAAGGCGTGCAACAACTGCTAGCAGTAATCAGTGGTAGTGACAACGTCAGTGAACAATCCTACGAGTGATAACCAGAGTTATTAGTTAAAAAAAGTCGAGAGGAAGCCTGAAATCTTTAATATTTCAAAGTGTCAAACCGTTAGTGGATAGTAGGCTTCTGTTGCTACACACATTCAAATATACAAAGATTCAAGTGAGTGTGGAAGCGGGTGTTCAAGAATTTCGAGAGATTGGATAACAAGTGAAATGTGGGGCACCATACAGTGAGAGTGAAAAAGTTAATAAGCAAAAGTAGAAAGGAAAAATATAATATATAACAAGGGAAGGTGGCAGTAGGCCTGCTGAAACAGTTATGTCACAACACAACTAGGTGAGTACACACAGCTGATCCTTGGAATTTGACTGCCTCCCCCACAGACCTCTTACCTTTTCCCTCCCTCGCGTTTCTCTCTATCATAGCATTCTTCCCTCCTTTCTCCCTCTCTCTCTCTTTCTCTCCCTCTCCCTCTCCCTCTGTTTCTCCCTCTCTCTACCCTTTCTCTCCCCCCTCACATTTCTCTCCCTCCCCCTTGGTCTTATCCCTCACCCCCATACTCTCTCCTCTCTCTCCCTCTTTCTACCCTTTCTCTCTCCTCTCTCTCCCTCTTTCTACCCTCTCTCTCTCTCCCCCACACCCTCTCCCTCCTCTAGCCTTCTGTCTGTGGTAATAAAAAGTAAAAAAAAAAAAAAAAAAAAAAAAAAAAAAAAAAAAAAAAAAAAAAAAATGGGTGGCCTTAGAGGACGGAAACCCAGAGATCTGGTGGACGAACCAGGGAGGAAAGACTGGGAGCTAGAGCTCCAAAAAAGGGAGGAAGAGTGGGGAAGGAAGATAGTAGAGCTTGGTAAGAAAATGGAGGAGCGGATAGCTGAAGAGTGCAGGAAGTGGGAAGTACAGGTCTTAGCAGCAGAAGCTAGGATACAGTGCTTAGAAGAGAAACTGCAAAGCCTGAAACAGATTAGAGAGACAAATGACAATTCAGGTGTGACATCAGGAAATTCAAAGTCAGGCGCAGACAAGGGGATGGTAAGCAACAACGGAGACATGCCGTACACGAAGGCCCTATCAGACCCACGTGGGGCCAGGGAAAAGACGACGAGCACACTAAGATCAAACGACAGGTCCGAAGACAATGAAGGTATGCTATATGCAGAGATTCTAACAGCCAACTGCAGTAGCAAGGGACAGCTGGTCAGGAAAGACAGTCCACTGAGAATAGAAGTTTCAGATATGACAGGGACTGAAGGCAAGAACATGTCAATGGAAGGAAATAAAATGCCTCAGAGGACGCAGATGGAGACTCAGTGGGAGGAGGAAAGGGCGAGGTCAGTTTTTGTGTACGGGCTCCAAGAAGCCAAGGGGGCCAACTTTGAAGAAATAAAACAGGAGGAGAAAAAAATGATTGAAGGCATCATGAAAACAATAGGGGAGGGCAATATGACCCAGGTGACAAATTTTCAGAGAATTGGGTGGTTTGCGAGTGGAAGGATACGGCCTGTCAGAGTAACTTTCAAGGAAGAATCAGTTCGAACCAGGATTCTGCAAGAGAAAGCAAGACTGAGGGACAAAGAGGGGTACCAGAGAGTATACCTCGACCGCGACAGAACACAAGAAGAAAGGACTACACTGAAAGAGAGGGTACAGAGACGCAAGGAGGAACGAGAAGCAATGAAAATGAGCAGGACCCAGACACAGGAGGAAGGGCAAACACACCCCACAGAATCTCCCACCAAAAGACTCCACCCGCGACATTCCCAACGCAACTGAGCAACCTATACTACAACCCACTCACTGTTCCCTCTGCCACCAATCCCCATATCACAAACCTCACCCCAACAGCTGTCCCTTATGGGCATTCTGACCCCACCCCCATCAACACAAACCCCACCTACACCACAGCCCCATATAGGCCCCCACCAAGGCTCTCGCTCCCCCAACCCCAATATTCTTGCATGACCACAATGATAGAAAAGAAACTAAAGGTTTGGTACACAAACGCGGATGGAATAATGAATAAACATGAGGAGTGGAATGAAAGAATCAGTGAAAAATCCCCAGACATCATAGCAGTCACAGAAACAAAACTCGCTGAGACAATAACAGACACAATCTTCCCAACAGGATATCAGATCCTGAGGAAAGATAGAAGGAGTAGAGGGGGAGGAGGGGTTGCACTGCTCATAAAACACCGATGGGGATTTGAGGAAATGGAAGGCATGGACATGATTGGAGAAAGAGACTACATTGTAGGTACAATTCAGTCCGGAGAACATAAAGTAGTCATTGGAGTGATGTATAACCCACCACAGAACTGCAGGAGGCCAAGAGAGGAGTACGAAGAAAACAACAGGGTGATGGTGGACACACTGGCTGAGGTGGCAAGAAGAGCTCACTCGAGCAGAGCAAAGTTACTGGTAATGGGCGATTTCAACCACAGGGAGATCGACTGGGAAAACCTGGAGCCACATGGGGGTCCCGAAACATGGAGAGCCAAGATGATGGATGTGGTACTTGAAAACCTCATGCATCAACATGTCAGGGACACAACCAGAGAGAGAGGGGAGGATGAGCCAGCAAGACTGGATCTTGTGTTCACCCTGAGCAGTTCAGACATTGAGGACATCACTTATGAGAGGCCCCTTGGAGCTAGCGATCATGTGGTTCTGAGTTTTGACTATATAGTAGAGTTACAAGTGGAGAAGGTAACAGGAACTGAAGGGGACAGGCCAAACTATAAAAGGGGGGACTACACAGGTATGAGAAACTTCCTGCAGGAGGTTCAGTGGGACAGAGAAATGGTAGGAAAATCAGTAAACGAGATGATGGAATATGTGGCAACAAAGTGCAAGGAGGCAGAGGAAAGTTTTGTTCCCAAGGGAAACAGAAATAATAGGAAGACCAAAACGAGTCCTTGGTTTACCCGAAGGTGTAGGGAGGCAAAAACTAAGTGCAACAGAGAATGGAAAAGGTACAGGAGGCATAGGACCCAGGAAAACAAGGAGATTAGTAGAAGAGCCAGAAACGAGTATGCACAGATAAGGAGGGAGGCCCAGCGACAGTATGAAAACGACATAGCATCGAAAGTCAAATCTGACCCGAAACTGCTGTATAGCCACATTAGGAGGAAGACAACAGTCAAGGACCAGGTGATAAGGCTGAGGAAAGAAGGTGGAGAACTCACAAGAAACGATCAAGAGGTATGTGAGGAGCTCAACACGAGATTTAAGGAAGTATTTACAGTAGAGACAGGAAGGACTCTGGGGGGACAGACCAGATGGGGACACCAGCAAGGAATACACCAACAAGTGTTGGACGACATACATACAGATGAGGAGGAGGTGAAGAAACTGCTAAGGGACATCGATACCTCAAAGGCAATGGGACCAGACAACATCTCCCCGTGGGTCCTTAGAGAGGGAGCAGATATGTTGTGCGTGCCACTTACCACAATCTTCAACACATCCCTGGAAACTGGGCAACTACCTGAGGTATGGAAGACGGCAAATGTAGTTCCCATTTTTAAAAAAGGAGACAGAAAAGAGGCACTAAACTATAGACCTGTGTCATTGACGTGTATAGTATGCAAAATTATGGAGAAGATTATCAGGAGGAGAGTGGTGGAGCACCTGGAACGGAACAGGAGTATAAATGCCAACCAGCACGGATTCACGGAAGGCAAATCCTGTGTCACAAACCTTCTGGAGTTTTATGATAAAATAACAGAAGTAAGACAAGAGAGAGAGGGGTGGGTTGATTGCATCTTCTTGGACTGCAAGAAGGCCTTTGACACAGTTCCTCACAAGAGATTAGTGCAGAAGCTAGAGCATCAGGCGCATATAACAGGAAGGGCACTGCAATGGATCAGAGAATACCTGACAGGGAGGCAACAACGAGTCATGGTACGTAATGATGTATCACAGTGGGCACCTGTGACGAGCGGGGTCCCACAGGGGTCGGTCCTAGGACCAGTGCTATTTTTGGTATATGTGAACGACATGACGGAAGGGTTAGACTCAGAAGTGTCCCTGTTTGCAGATGATGTGAAGTTAATGAGGAGAATTAAATCTGATGAGGACCAGGCAGGACTTCAAAGAGACCTGGACAGACTGGACACCTGGTCCAGCAAATGGCTTCTCGAATTTAATCCTGCCAAATGCAAAGTCATGAAGATAGGGGAAGGGCACAGAAGACCACAGACAGAGTATAGGCTAGGTGGCCAAAGACTGCAAACCTCACTCAAGGAGAAAGATCTTGGGGTGAGTATAACACCGAGCATGTCTCCGGAAGCACACATCAATCAGATAACTGCTGCAGCATATGGGCGCCTGGCAAACCTGAGAACAGCATTCCGATACCTTAGTAAGGAATCATTCAAGACACTGTACACCGTGTATGTCAGGCCCATACTGGAGTATGCAGCACCTGTTTGGAACCCGCACTTGATAAAGCACGTCAAGAAACTAGAGAAAGTACAAAGGTTTGCGACAAGGTTAGTTCCAGAGCTAAGGGGAATGTCCTATGAAGAAAGATTAAGGGAAATCGGCCTGACCACACTGGAGGACAGGAGGGTCAGGGGAGACATGATAACGACATATAAAATACTGCGTGGAATAGACAAGGTGGACAAAGACAGGATGTTCCAGGGAGGGGACACAGAAACAAGAGGCCACAATTGGAAGTTGAAGACACAAATGAGTCAGAGAGATAGTAGGAAGTATTTCTTCAGTCATAGAGTTGTAAGGCAGTGGAATAGCCTAGAAAATGACGTAGTGGAGGCAGGAACCATACACAGTTTTAAGACGAGGTTTGATAAAGCTCATGGAGCGGGGAGAGAGAGGGCCTAGTAGCAACCGGTGAAGAGGCGGGGCCAGGAGCTAGGACTCGACCCCTGCAACCACAAATAGGTGAGTACAAATAGGTGAGTACACACACACACACACACGACATGTGCCTAGGACAAAATGGTAACTAACTAACTAACACACACACACACACACACACACTCACACACACACACACACACACTAACACACACACACACACACACACACACACTACACGACACACACACCCCCATATACAGTATTTCACACCTTCCTGTGAAGTGATCCTCTAACCCTTCCTTCCCCCCCCCCCCCGCCTCCCTCTCCCCTCCTCTCTCTTCCTCTCTCTCTCTCTCTCTCTCTCTCTCTCTCTCTCTCTCTCTCTCTCTGTCTCTCTCTCTCTCTCATCCTCTCTTCCTCTCCCTCTTCCTCTCTCTCTTCCTCTCTCTCTTCCTCTCACTCTCTCTCTTCCTCTCTCTTCCTCTCTCTCCCTCTCCCTCCCTTTCCCCCTCTCTCTCCCCCTCTCTCTCTTCCTCTCTTTCTCTCTCTCTTCCTATTCTCTCTCTCTCCCTCTCTTCCCTTGTCACTCCCCCCTCTCTCTCTCACTTTCTCCCCCTTTTCCCCTCCTTCTACCCTCCCCTTCTCTCTCTTTCTCCCTCTCTCTCACTCTCTCCCCCTTTTTTCTTTTTCACTTTCTCTTTTAATAAAAAAAAAAAAAATGGTTGGGACTCGCAGGAATCAGGGATCAGATGACAATGGTACTGGTAGGGAGGAATGGATGGAGGAGCAGTGGAAAAGGATAGAGCAAGAATGGGAGAGAAAATTAGGAGAGCTTTCTGAAAAAATGGAGAAAGAGCTCTCTGTGAAATGGGAAAAGAGGTTGGAGAAGGAGACGAAGAATTGGGAGGCACAAGTCGAAACTGCAGTAGCCAGGGTAAAGGTCCTAGAATTTGAGGTAAACAGGCTGAAGCAAGTCTCAGGGGTAGTGACCAGAGAAGACACACCATACGAAGCTGAGAGGCTGAACAGGAAGGAAGGAGATATGAAATATGCTAAGGTCCTATCAGCCTGCAAAGAAGGGCCAGGGAGTGGAAGGGAAGAGCAGATGGGTGCAGATGGAGAGGGAGATAAGTCGAATGCTGAGGCACAACCATGCTACCAAGAGCCACTGGAAAAATCAAGGGAGAAAATGGCCACATACAGACAGGAACCAGAGTCACAGAGGGAGAGGCAATGGGAGGAGGAAAGGGCAAAATCAGTGTTTATCCATGGGCTTCGGGAGAGAGAGGAAAGGACACACACTGAAAGACGGCAGGAAGAAAGAAAGGAGATTGAGAAAATCATCACGGAAATAGGGGGAGAAGACATGGACGAGATTGTAAATTTTCAGAGAATAGGGGGGTACTTGAAGGGGAGAAACCGACCGATCAAGCTGATTCTCAGGACAGAAACAGTGCGGAACAGGATCCTCCAAGAAAAACCACGGTTGAGAAGCTCGGAAGAGTACAAGAAGGTGTTCCTAGACAGAGACAGAACACAAAAAGAGAGACAGCAGCTGAGGGAGAGGACAAAAAAGCGAAAGGAGCTAGGAAAGGAGACAAGGATGGAACCAGCAGAGGTCAGTCAGAGCAGAACAGAGCAGCAAGAGCAAGCACACACACAACTATCCTCAGAACCCCACAACCTATCACACCATCCCAACACACAATACAATCCATACCCACAGCTTCCACCCAACCCCCAACCATAGAATCCCACAGTATGCTACCAGGTCTCCCACCCCCACAGGCCCCCCAAACCACAGTGTTGGAAAGGAAACTGAAGGTATGGTACACAAACGCTGATGGAATAACAAACAAGTGGGAGGAGTGGCACGAAAGAGTCAAAGAGGCATCACCAGACATCATAGCAATCACAGAAACCAAACTTACAGGTATGATAACAGATGCCATCTTCCCAACGGGATACCAGATCCTGAGGAAAGACAGAAGGAACAGGGGGGGGGGGAGGAGTGGCATTGCTGATCAAACACCGATGGAATTTTGATGAGCTGGAGAGAGGAGACAGCGGAGAAGAAAGTGATTGCATAGCGGGAACGCTTCACTCTGGAGGTCCCAAGGTGATAATTGCAGTGATGTATAACCCACCACAGAACAGCAGGAGGCCAAGGCAAGAGTATGACGAGAGCAATAGAGCGATGGTTGACACACTGGCTGCAGTGGCCAGAAGAGCTCATACATGTAGGGCAAAGCTCCTGATCATGGGCGACTTTAACCACAAGGAGATCGAATGGGAGAACTTGGAGCCACATGGGGGCCAAGATACATGGAGGGCTAAGATGATGGAGGTGGTACTGGAAAACTTCATGTACCAACACGTAAGGGACACTACAAGAGAGAGAGGAGAGGATGAACCAGCAAGACTGGACTTAGTATTCACCTTGAGTAGTGCAGATATTGAGGACATCACATATGAAAGACCCCTTGGGGCCAGCGATCATGTGGTTTTGAGCTTCGAATACACAGTAGAGCTACAAGTGGAGGGGGAAGCAGGAAGGCCAGGACGAATGAAACCAAACTACAGGAAAGGGGACTACACAGGAATGAGGAACTTCCTGAATGAGGTTCAGTGGGACAGAGAACTGGCAGGGAAACCAGTTAATGAGATGATGGAATATGTAGTCACAATGTGCAAGGAGGCTGAGGAGAGGTTTGTACCCAAGGGTAACAGGAATAATGAAAAAGCCAGGATGAGCCCATGGTTCACTCAAAGATGCAAGGAGGCAAAAACCAAGTGTGCTAGGGAATGGAAGAAATATAGAAGGCAAAGGACCCAGGAGAATAAGGAGAGCAGTCGTAGAGCCAGAAACGAATATGCACAGATAAGAAGGGAGGCCCAACGTCAATATGAAAACGACATAGCAGCAAAAGCCAAATCTGACCCGAAGCTGTTATACAGCCACATCAGGAAGAAAACAACCGTCAAAGACCAGGTAATCAGGCTAAGGAAGGAAGGAGGAGAGACAACAAGAAATGACAGTGAAGTATGTGAGGAACTCAACAAGAGATTCAAAGAAGTGTTCACAGAGGAGACAGAAGGGGCTCCAGAAAGACGGAGAGGTGGGGTACACCACCATGTGCTGGACACAGTACACACAACCGAGGAAGAAGTGAAGAGGCTTCTGAGTGAGCTAGATACCTCAAAGGCAATGGGGCCAGATAACATCTCTCCATGGGTCCTGAGAGAGGGAGCAGAGGCGCTATGTGTACCCCTAACAACAATATTCAATACATCTATCGAAACAGGGAGATTGCCTGAGGCATGGAAGACAGCAAATGTGGTACCAATCTTTAAAAAAGGAGACAGACATGAAGCACTAAACTACAGACCAGTGTCACTGACATGTATAGCATGCAAAATCATGGAAAAGATTGTCAGGAGAAGAATGGTGGAACATCTAGAAAGGAATGATCTCATCACCAGCAGACAACATGGTTTCAGAGACGGGAAATCCTGTGTCACAAACCTACTGGAGTTCTATGACATGGTGACAGCAGTAAGAGAAGAGAGAGAGGGGTGGGTGGATTGCATTTTCTTAGACTGCAAGAAGGCGTTTGACACAGTACCACACAAGAGATTAGTGCAAAAACTGGAGGACCAAGCAGGAATAACAGGGAAGGCACTGCAATGGATCAGGGAATACTTGTCAGGAAGACAGCAGCGAGTAATGGTACGAGGCGAGGTGTCAGAGTGGGCACCTGTGACCAGTGGGGTCCCACAGGGGTCAGTCCTAGGACCAGTGCTGTTTCTGGTATTTGTGAACGACATGACGGAAGGAATAAACTCCGAGGTGTCACTGTTTGCAGATGACGTGAAGTTGATGAGAAGAGTTCATTCGATCGAAGACCAGGCAGAAATACAAAGGGATCTGGACAGGCTGCAGACCTGGTCCAGCAACTGGCTCCTGGAGTTCAATCCCACCAAGTGCAAAGTCATGAGGATTGGGGAAGGGCAAAGAAGACCGCAGATGGAGTACAGTCTAGGGGGTCAGAGACTACAAACATCACTCAAGGAAAAAGATCTTGGGGTGAGTATAACACCAGGCACATCTCCTGAAGCGCACATCAACCAAATAACTGCTGCAGCATATGGGCGCCTGGCAAACCTCAGAACAGCATTCCGACATCTTAATAAGGAATCGTTCAGGACCCTATACACCGTGTACGTTAGGCCCATATTGGAGTATGCGGCACCAGTTTGGAACCCACACCTAGCCAAGCATGTAAAGAAACTAGAGAAAGTGCAAAGGTTTGCAACAAGACTAGTCCCAGAGCTAAGAGGTATGTCCTATGAGGAGAGGTTAAGGGAAATCAACCTGACGACACTGGAGGACAGGAGAGATAGGGGGGACATGATAACGACTTACAAAATACTGAGAGGAATTGACAAGGTGGACAAAGACAGGATGTTCCAGAGACTGGACACAGTAACAAGGGGACACAGTTGGAAGTTGAAGACACAGATGAATCAAAGGGATGTTAGGAAGTATTTCTTCAGCCACAGAGTAGTCAGGAAGTGGAATAGTTTGGGAAGCGATGTAGTGGAGTCAGGATCCATACATAGCTTTAAGCAGAGGTACGATAAAGCTCATGGTTCAGGGAGAGTGACCTAGTAGCGACCAGTGAAGAGGCGGGGCCAGGAGCTTGGACTCGACCCCTGCAACCTCAACTAGGTGAGTACAACTAGGTGAGTACACATACACACACACACACACACACACACACACAAACCTCACTCAAGGAGAAAGATCTTGGGGTGACCATAACACCGAGCATGTCTCCGGAGGCACACACCACCAAGATAACTGCTGCAGCATATGGGCGCCTGGCAAACCTGAGAATAGCGTTCCGACACCTTAGTAAGGAATCGTTGAAGACACTGTACACAGTGTACGTCAGGCCCATACTGGAGTACGCAGCACCAGTTTGGAACCCACACCTGGTCAAGAACGTCAAGAAATTAGAGAAAGTACAAAGGTTTGCAACAAGGCTAGTTCCGAAGCTTAGGGGAATGTCCTACGAAGAAAGGTTGAGGGAAATCGGACTGACGACACTGGAGGACAGGAGGGTCAGGGGAGACATGATAACGACATACAAAATACTGCGTGGAACAGATAAGGTGGATAGACACAGGATGTTCCAGAGAGGGGACACAGAAACAAGAGGTCACAATTGGAAGCTGAAGACTCAGACGAGTCACAGGGATGCTAGAAAGTATTTCTTCAGCAATGGAATAGTCATGAAGTGGAGTAGCCTAGCAAGTGATGTAGTGGAGGCAGGAACCATACATAGCTTTAAGACGAGGTATGACATGGCTCAGGAAGCAGAGAGAGAGAGGACCTAGAAGCGATCAGTGAAGAGGCGAGACCAGGAACTGAGTCTCGACCCCTGCAAACACAATTAAGTGAATATACACATACAAACACACAGGAGCTATGATCGACCCCTGCAACCACAAAAAGGTGAGTACAAGTAGGTGAGTACGCACACACACACATTAATTCTCTCTCTCTCTCTCTCTCTCTCTCTCTCTCTCTCTCTCTCTCTCTCATTTTTATACAAACGTTTTTACAGGCTTCGTTAAGTTATTTGTTATTTACACACTAAGAAATGTTACCTATCTCAGCTCATTTGACAGCTTTTTGATTCTTACGAAATATACAAATAAGGAACAGAATGCAATTGATGCTATCTGTGGTCCAGCGATTTCATTTGATCAACTGACTTTATTTCGTGTATAATTTATGCAGAACAAGTATTGACCAGACTCGGAGTCATTGAGACTCATTGAGCGAGAGAGAGAAAGAGAGAGAGAGAGAGAGAGAGAGAGAGAGAGAGAGAGAGAGAGAGAGAGAGACAGAGAGAGAGAGAGAGAGAGAGAGAGAGAGAGAGAGAGAGAGAGAGAGAGAGACAGACAGACAGACAGACAGACAGAGAGAGAGAGAGAGAGAGAGAGAGAGAGAGAGAGAGAGAGAGAGAGAGACAGACAGACAGACAGACAGACAGACAGACAGAGACAGACAGACAGACAGACAGACAGAAAAACAGAGACAGATAATTATGTCTGTCTCTCTCTCTCTGTTGTTCCTTTACCCAATATTTTACAGAGACAGAAAGATAATTATCTGTCTCTGCCTATCTGTCTCTCTGTGTCTCTGTCTGTCTGTCTGTACTCTTTCTCTCACTCTCTCTCTCTTTTTACTGAAAATTTTACAGGGTTAGGTTTAGGGTTGCTAGCTTTATATACAAGCTAAGAGCTGTTACCTACCTAAGCTCACTTGAAAGATTTTTTGTTGTTATGAGACATACAAATAGGAAATAAGACAAAGTTGGAGCCATGTGTGGGTCATTGATTTCATTTGCTCAACTGATTTTATTTCGTCGATGTTATTATTTTGTGCAAACATACGCCAGATTCGAGTCATTCTAGGAAAGAATGATCTCAAATGAAGTGATGTTTTTGGGAAGGATAGAGTATTGGCCATTTACATAACAGTAAGACTACCCACATCCCTCCTGTTTTGAATGCTCTGCTGAAATGACATCTGTCCAGGTATGGTTTAGACGAGAGATGCTTTGTCTTGCTCTGTTTTCTTTTCTGTCAAGAAGTCGTAGAGGAGACAGGGGGGCAGGCAAACCAAGAAAGTGGAGCATACTCAAAATAATCCAATTTTACCAAGGAATCTGCAAATGACTAACTTCAGATAGGTCACCCACTACTAGGTCAGTGGGAAACCAGAGATGTGAGAAGGAAAGTCAATCAAATTTTTATGTCGAACACTGGATGCAGCTCATCAGAATTCCTCCGAATGAGATGTTGGTTGAGGTCATCAACAATTGTAGGTTGACATTTATATTGAAGCAGAAGGAAGTCTAAATTTTTCATCAAAAAGTTGATAGGATCTATTCGCTGCCATTGTATATTGCAGATGCTAGTACAGAGGTACTAGAGTTTATCCATAGGTTGAAAAACGTCGTTTTCAGATGATTAGGCATTGTATGTACACTTTTAGGAAAAGAATAAGGCAACGCCTCCTCCTTGATCTTACTTGTGTCGTCTCATCCATGAGGTATCGCCAGCAATTCTAGCAAAGGTTTTCAGAGTCCTGTAGTTCAAAATCGTCTCAGCAACGGCAATGATGTCAGGACGATGAGTGTTCATTAAACTGAGCGTGAGCTTTCCAACATTGGTAATTAGGCGCCTCTAATATTGTCAGACAGGATGCTGATAGATTGGCTCCTGATGTTTATGTTCAGTTTAAGTAGACAGGTGAAACGGATTTCTAGCACTGTTGCGTCTGGCATCAATAATCATTTTAGAGCTATAAAATTTAAATATATTCTCTTGAAATCTGAATCATTCAGCCAACCCGTTCATCAGCTTAACTAACGTGCGTGGGAATATCAGCGTTCTCAAGAACTAGCATGTATCATATGCTCCAAAACGTAAGCTGTTGATTCGTGTTATTTGGCTATTGTCGTTTAACCGTACGTAGGTAAACAAACCATACCAAGAGTGGGGATAGAACCCGCGATCGGTCTGGAGTGTTGAGACTCTCTGATCGCGGGTTCTATCCCCGCCCGTGGTATGGTTTGTTTGCAATCGTGTCATTACGATTTCATGAGTCATGGTACGTAGGTATACTTCCACTCAAGGAAAGTGCCTGAATGCCTTAATTCAAGAACTGGAACTATCCTTCCTTTCCATGAATCGATTCTGATTGCTTCTTATTATCCTAGGTGTTGTGTGACCTCGTGTGGATTAACGTTCCGCCATAAATGTAGAAGTACTAGTAGAAGTAATAACAACAACAACAACAGTAATAATAATAATAATAATAATAATAATAATAATAATAATAATAATAATAATATTATTATTATTATTATTATTATTATTATTATGATCATTATCACCATCATCATCATTATTGTTATTATGATTATTAAACGAAAATACAACTAGGCTTTGGTGAGCATAAACTAACCTAATATAGAGCAATAATAAATTTTCTTGATGTTCAGATCAGAAAGAATTCAAACAGTAGCGCCTGAGAAAGCCCCTGTCTTATATGGAGGTGAGATGATAAATAAGACGTTTACCCCCTTACATACACAGTAGTTACCAATGGAAAAATAACTTCAAAAATAATTTGAAACAAATTTAAAATGGGTTTCGTATAAGTTACAATTCACTTCGTGTCTATTATATACAAATAAGAGGAAGATTTAGTGACGATAAACATCAGCCATACACGTACATGTTTAGGAGAATGTTTTTCTTCAAATAACACAGGAAAATCTTGGCAAATTAATTCAGTATTCAGCCGGAGAGTTTCATCAGAAAGAAGCCATATAGACGAGATTTGCTAATTAGCCCAGACCATTGAATTTCCTGCGCCACCACCAACACTAACTTGACCGCAATTAGTCACGTAACTTGCTCGTTCATGGAAGAAAATATTTTCATTTCAATTAGCGCTGCTGCATTCCATGAAACAATTACTAGACAAGCAGTTTAATTGTGTAAAGCCATGAAATGTTAGAATGATGAAACCAAGTGAGATAAAACGTTATGATTTTTCACACTAAGTTTAGAATGAAAACGTTTTCCCGCTTACGGAAATATTAAGAGTCTTCAATCTTTCTTCATAAGGAAGATTTCTAATGCTATGTATTAATTTAGTCATCCTACGCTGAATGTTTTCTAACGAATTTATGTCCATTCTGTAATATGGAGACCAGAACTGAGCTGCATAATCTAGGTGAGGCCTTACTAATGATGTATAAAGCTGCAGTATGACCTCTGGACTTCTGTTGCTTACACTTCTTGATATAAATCCCAGTAATCTATTTGCCTTATTACGTACGCTTAGGCATTGCTGTCTTGGTTTAAGGTTGCTGCTCACCATAACCCCCAAGTCCTTTTCGCAATCTGTATGGCTAAGTTCTACATCATTTAACTTATAAGTACTAGGGTTATGGGCACTCCCAAGCTTCAGAACCTTGCATTTATCTACATTAAACTGCATCTGCCACTTTTCTGACCAAGAATAGAGTTTGTTTAAATCCTCCTGAAGTACCATAACATCTACGTTTGAATCAATAATCCTACCTATCTTTGTGTCATCGGCGAATTTGCTCATATCACTAGTAATTCCCTCATCAAGATCATTGATATATATTATAAACAACAACGGGCCGAAGACTGATCCCTGTGGAACGCCACTTGTTACAGATCCCCACTCGGATTTAACCCCATTTATGGACACTCTCTGCTTCCTGTCTGTGAGCCATGACTCGATCCACGAGAGCACTTTTCCCCCAATGCCATGAGCTGCCACTTTCTTTAACAGTCTATGGTGCGGAACTCTATCAAAAGCCTTACTAAAATCTAAGTAAATAATATCAAATTCTTTATCGTGGTCAACAGCCTCAAAAACTTTACTGAAGAAAGTTAATAAATTAGTGAGACAAGACCGGCCTCTCGTGAATCCATGCTGAGTATCATTAATCAAGCTATGCTTATCGAGATGGCTTCTTATAATTCCAGCTATAATTGACTCTAGTAATTTGCCTACAATTGAGGTCAGGCTTATTGGGCGGTAATTTGATGGTAACGACTTGTCCCCTGTTTTAAAAATAGGAATTACATTAGCCATCTTCCACATGTCAGACACTACACCTATTTGAAGAGATAAATTAAAAATATTAGTTAATTGTTCACAGAGTTCCATTTTGCATTCCTTAAGAACCCTTGAAACTCATCAGGACCCGGCGACTTATTTTGCTTCAGTCTGTCTATCTGCTTCACAACCATTGCACTAGTGACTGTGATGTTACATAATTTATCTTCTTCTAGCCCACTATATAAATTATTTATTGGAATATTGTTAGTGTCTTCCTGTGTAAAAACTGAGAGAGAATAATTATTTAAAATCGAGCACATTTCATTCTCTTTGTCAGTAAGATGCCCATAGTTATTTTTAAGGGGACCTATCTTATCTCTAACTTTTGTTCTATAGACCTGGAAAAAACTTTTTGGGTTAGTTTTAGAATCCCTAGCAACTTTAATTTCATAGTCCCTTTTAGCTTTTCTTATCCCCTTTTTAATGTCCCTCTTAAAGTCAATATACTGATTCATAAGATGACCCTCACCTCTTTTGATACGCCTATAAATTCCTTTCCTATGCCCTAGTAGATATTTGAGCCTATTATTCATCCATTTTGGGTCATTTCTATTTGATCTAATTTCTTTATTTAAAATACCCAAGAAATGTAATTGATAAATCTTTTAAAGTTGCTAGAAATACTTTTTACAATCCAAAAAGGGACAACCAGCCTTATTCAACTAAAAATATGTTGGTTCTCCCTTACCATGAAAACTTGGTTGATATGCCTTCTCTTGTTAAGACTTTTAATATTAAAGTTGTATTCAAAAATCTTGATACAGTAAAAAAAACTTTTGATAAAGAATTCCCCCCAAAATGCTGATGGATGTGTCTATAAGATTCCTTGTAAAATTTGCGATAAAGTTTATTACGGTCAAACTGGTAAAAATCTCGAAATAAGATTAAAACAACATAAATATAGCATTAGAACTGGACAATATTCCAATGCTCTATTTATTCATGTAAGAGATTTTAACCATCCAATTGATTTTCAAAAAGTTGAGAAAGTAGTATCAAGCAAGTCCATGGTCGACAGGAATATAATTGAATCTTGTTTCATAAAAAGCAGTTTTGACAATAATATGAATATTTCCTTTGATTTATATAAATCAGATCCATTTATAATTAATAGAATTTGGGAAGAATTTAATTAATACACTGGACAAATAATAATTTTTAAAATTTCTTATTTCTTGGATAGAACAGTTTGTTGGTGGGTTGTGCGAAGGACCTGTCCAGTTGGGCTGGCGCGCGTCAGGTGTTTAACTGTTGTGGGATCTGATAGTTGGCCAGACCCCTTATATACCTTCCTTGGATGCTTTACTTTCATAGTTCCTTGATAATGTGAGTAGTCACGAAAGTGCTTGGAATTTCTCTATTCTTTCACAGTGGTTGTTTTGCATATTCTGAAATCACCTGTTTACTGTGATCTTATGAACCGGACTATAAATGCAGTCAATAGGATCACATTATACTGCATATGTGTTTATATTTCCATATATAGTGCTTGGAATTTCTCTATTCTTTCACAGTGGTTATTTTGCATATTCTGAAATCACCTGTTTACTGTGATCTTATTGCATATATATACATATATATATATATATATATATATATATATATATATATATATATATATATATATATATATATATATATATATATATATATACGTCGGCCGTTTCCCACCGAGGAAGGGTGACCCAAAAAAAGGAAAAACCCAAAAAGAAATAAAAAAAACTTTCATTATCATTCAACACTTTCACCTCACTCATATATAAGCACTGTATTTGCAGAGGAGCTCAGATACGATAGTTTAGATAGTCAATCCAAACTGCCAATATCCCAAAACACTTCTTTAAAGTGCAGGCATTGTACTTCCAATTTCCTTGACTCAAGTTCGGCTATATAAAAATAACCGGTTTCTCTGAATCCCTTCACAAAATATTATCCTGCTCACACTCCAACAGCTCGTCAGGTCCCAGAAACCACAAAACCTCTTTTACCAACTCCCTCCAGCCTTTTCGAGGACGACTCCTACCCCTCCTTCCTTCCCCTACAGATTTATACGCTCTCCATGTCATTCTACTTTGATCTATTCTCTATAAATGACCAAACCACCTCAACAACCCCTCTTCAGCCCTCTGACTAATAATTTTATTAACTCCACACCTTCTCCTAATTTCCACACTCCGAATTTTCTGCATAATATTTACACCACACATTGCCCTTAGACAGGACATCTCCACTGCCTCCAACCGCCTCCTCGCTGCAGCATTTACAACCCAAGCTTCACACCCATATAAGAGTGTTGGTACTACTATAATTTCATACATTCCCTTCTTTGCCTCCAAAGATAACGTTTTTTGTCTCCCCATATGCCTCAACGCACCACTCACCTTTTTTCCTTCATCAATTCTACGATTAACCTCATCCTTCATAAATCCATCCGCTGACACGTCAACTCCCAAATATCTGAAAACATTCACTTTTTCCATATTCCATCCCCCCAATTTAATATTCAATTTTTCTTTATCTAAATCATTTGATACCCTTATCACCTTATTCTTTTCTATGTTCACTTTCAACTTTCTACCTTTACACACATTTCCAAACTCGTCCACTAACCTTTGCAATTTTTCTTTAGAATCTCCCATCAGCACAGTATCATCAGCAAAAAGTAACTGTGTCAATTCCCATTTTGTATGTGATTCCCGATAATTTAATCCCACCCCTCTCTCGAACACCCTAGCATTTACTTCTTTTACAACCCCATCCATAAATATATTAAACAGTCATAGTGACATTACATATCCCTGTCTAAGACCTACTTTTACCGGGAAGTATTCTCCCTCTCTTCTACACACCCTAACCTGAGCCTCACTATCCTCACAAAAACTCTTTACAGCATTTAGTAACTTACCACCTATTCCATATACTTGTAACATCTGCCACATTGCTCTCCCATCCACTCTGTCATATGCCATTTCTAAATCCATAAATGCAATAAAAACTTCCCTACCTTTATCTAAATACTGTTCACATATATGCTTCAATGTAAACACTTGATCTACACATCCCCTACCCACTCTGAAACCTCCTTGTTCATCCGCAATCCTACATTCTGTCTTACCTTTAATTCTTTCAATTATAACCCTACCGTACAGTTTTCCTGGTATACTCAGTAAACTTATTCCTCTATAATTTTTGCAATCTCTTTTGTCCCCCTTCCCTTTATATAAAGGGAATATACATGTTCTCCCCCAATCCCTAGGTACCTTCCCCTCTTTCATACATTTGTTAAACAAAAATACCAACCACTCCAACACTATATCCCCCCCTGCTTTTAACATTTCTGTCATGACTCCGTCAGTTCCAGTTGCTTTACCCCCTTTCATTCTACGTAATGCCTCACGCACCTCCCCCACATTCACATCCTGCTATTCTTCATTCCTACAAGATGGTATACCTCCCTGGCCAGTGCATGAAATTACCGCCTCCTTTTCTTAGTCGACATTTAAAAGTTCCTCAAAATATTCTCGCCATCTACCCAATACCTCCATCTATCCATCTACTAACTCCCCTACTCTGTTTTTAACTGACAAATCCATTCGTTCCCTAGACTTTCTAAACTTGTTTAACTCACTCTAAATTTTTTTCTTATTTTCATCAAAATTTCTTCACAGTGCCTCTCCCACTCTATCATCTGCTCTCCTTTTGCACTCTATCACCACTCTCTTCACCTCATTCATTCAGTTGCAACCTTGCAGCATTGCATAGTTCCTAAAGTACTTGAGTTAAACATTTCCACCCCCTGTGGCTTGTCTTATATATATGTGTATGTATATATATTTATATACACACACACACACATATATATATATATATATATATATATATATATATATATATATATATATATATATATATATATATATATATATATATATATATATATATATATATATATATATATATATATATATATATATATATATATATATATATATATATATATATATATATATATATATATATATATATATATATATATATATATATGTCGTGCCGAATAGGAAGAATTTGCGATCTTGGCTTAAATAGCAACGCTCATCTTGCCATATAGGACAAGTGAAAATTTGTGTATGCAATAATTTCGCCAAAATCATTCTGAACCTAACGAAAAAAATATATTTCACTGTGTTTGTTTAGTACTAAATTATTGTAAACAAATCTATAATATATTTAGCTGGGTTAAGCTAAAATAAATTTCTCTTATTATAATTAGGTTAGGTAAGTTTTCTAAGATTCTTTTGGTGCAAAATTAAAAATTTTTACATTAACATTAATGAAAAATATATATCTTTAAACGTATAAGAGAAAATTTTAGAAAGGACTTAATTTTAAATGAGTTCTTGCTAATTGACTAGTTTTACATATTCGGCACGATATATATATATATATATGTATATATATATATATATATATATATATATATATATATATATATATATATATATATATATATATATATATATATATATATATATATATATACATATATATATATATATATATGTCGTGCCGAATAGGCAGAACTTGCGAGCTTGGCTTAAATAGCAACGCTCATCTTGCCATATAGGACAAGTGAAAATTTGTGTATACAATAATTTAGCCAAAATCATTCTGAACCTAACGAAAAAAATATATTTCACTGTGTCTGTTTAGTATTAAATTACTGTAAACAAATCTAAAATATATTTAGTTGGGTTAGGCTAAAATAAATTGCGCTTGTTATAATAAGGTTTGGTAAGTTTTCTAAGTTCCTTTTCGTGCAAAATTAAAAATTTTTACATCAACATTAATGAAAAAAATATATCTTTAAACGTATAAGAGAAAATTTTAGAAAGGACTTAATTTTAAATGAGTTCTTGCTAATTGACCAGTTTTACATATTCGGCACGACACATATATATACATATATATATATATATATATATATATATATATGCAAGGAATTCGCGAGAGCATGCGAAATATACACAAACACTGATCTCTGGCTGAAGGAGACTCGAACCTACGAACCTTAGGACAAGGTACGCAGTGCTTTACCAATCTACCCACACTGTATTGGTCCAGTGTGGGTAGATTGGTAAAGCACTGCGTACCTTGTCCTAAGGTTCGTAGGTTCGAGTCTCCTTCAGCCAGAGATCAGTGTTTATATATATATATATATATATATATATATATATATATATATATATATATATATATATATGTCGTGCCGAATAGGCAGAAATTGCGATCTTGGCTTAAATAGCAACACTCATCTTCCCATATAGGACAAGTGAAAATTTGTGTATGTAATAATTTCGCCAAAATCATTCTGAACCTAACGAAAAAAATATATTTGATTGTGTTTGTTTAGGACTAAATTACTGTAAACGTATTTAAAATATATTTAGTTGGGTTGGGCTAAAATAAATTGCTCTTGTTATAATAAGGTTAGGTAAGTTTTCTAAGAATTTTTTGGTGCAAAATTAAAAGTTTTTACATTAACATTAATGTAAAAAATATATCTGTAAATGTATAAGAGAAAATTTCAGAAAGGACTTAATTTTAAATGAGTTCTTGCTATTTGACCAGTTTTACATATTCGGCACGACATATATATATATATATATATATATATATATATATATATATATATATATATATATATATATATATATATATATATATATATATATATATATATATATATATGTATATATACATATATTATTTTTTTTTATTAACACACTGGCCGACTCCCACCAAGGCAGGGTGGCCCGAAAAAGAAAAACTCTCACCATCATTCACTCCATCACTGTGTTGCCAGAAGGGTGCTTTACTCCTTCAGAGTGCAGACACTGTACTTCCCATCTCCAGGACTCAAGTCCGGCCTGCCGGTTTTCCTGAATCCCTTCATAAATGTTACTTTGCTCACACTCCAACAGTGTTTATATATATTTAGATATTGTAAAGGTTTAGTTTTAGTGCGTAATGCACTTGCCTGACAACATGGACGTGTAATGAGCTGAGTTATTACGTGGGTGATATTTCGTAATGATAACCAAAAGCTTTGATTGGCTGTTATCAATAGTGATGTATCTGGAGAGTGGAGTTGCACGAATAGCGTGTATTGTTGCTTATGTCTGTTCATGTACTCACCTAGTACTCAGGTGTGTGTGTTTGTGTGCGTGCACGAGGGTGCGTTCATGTGTTCGTGTGTGCGTGCGCTAAATGTCTGTAAATGGCGTAAATGTTCTTGAAGTAATGGTTCTAGAAACAGCACAAAGAGCGAGAGTAGCCGTTAGTGTGTTAGGTGAGGTGTGAGAAGGATAAGAGATAATTACTGGTGGCGATTGTGAAGGCCATTTTGCTTTGCTATTGTTGTAGTGGAGACCAACACGGGTTCCATCACACGTTCTTCCTTCCTGGTAGATCACCATCACCCAAGGTTTATGTATATCACTTTCCTGGTAGATGACCATCACGCAAGTTTTAAATAACACCTTCCTGGTAGATGATCATGATCATGACGCTTGTCATTTGTATCACCTTCCTGGTAGATGGTCATGACGCACGCCATACGTCTCACCTTCCTGGTAGATAATCATGACACAGATCATGAAATAAAAACGAGAGTTATTGAGGATATTTACATTCGTCCAACAGTTCGCCTCCACCAGCAAGATAGCTTGTAACCTTATTCATTTTTTTGACCCAGCAAGATATTAAAACCAATAATTTTTAGGGAGAAACTAAATGGATTATCTCCTCTAGTTTCCATACTCGTCGCGATGCTAAATCTTTGTTCATTTGTTTATTGTAGCCCGTTCATCTCTTTGTTCAAATGCTCTTTGTGACTCGTTCAACTTTATTTTTTTCATTTGTGCATAGTCATTCATCTCTTTGTTAACTTACACTTTGTAACCGGGTTATTTCTTTGTTCACTTACTGTTTGTTATACATTCATTTCTTTCATCACTTATTCACTGTAATCCTTTCACTGACTTACTCATTACAGCTCATTGCTGTCTATTCATTACTTGAAAGCCGAATCCAAAAAAATGAAAACAATTAGTGAAACAAATTATATCAACAAATTCTAGCAGGTTTGTTTCCTGAAGGTTCATGAGACTTGATGAAAGTTAATAGCGATAAAAGTGGAGTCCAGTGGATCTTGATTTAATTTGTTAATGACGTGAGCTCTTCTTACGCTCACGTTAACATAACTGCCAGGCGAAGTTGCTCATTAATGTTTACTTACAATGAACTTCAATAAACTTTGATAAATTGTAAGTAGGTTGTACTAACTGGAGAAAACAGTAACAGATGTTCAGTGTTAATTTGTACACACAATTGTTCGTTTTGTGTTCAGTTGAATACCGCTGATTTTATATGTGATGAGCTGTTATCCTATCTAAGGTTATTATAAATCTCGATACTATCAGTGATATACTATCTGTGGCATAGCATCTGTGGTATACTATCTGTTACATGGTATCTGTGGTATACTATCAGTGATTGAAGATTGAGACACTTATGCAACATATGGGAATCTTTATTCAGGAAACGTTTCGCCACACAGTGGCTTCATCAGTCCAGTACAAAGTAAAAGGTGTAAGGAGAGGAGGAGTTTGAGGTAATCAGTCCCTCAGCCTGGAGTCGATGTGTTCAGTCCATCAATCTTGTAGAATGTACAGCATAGGGCCGTAGACATGGCTTATATACTGTAGTCAGGTGAGGCGAAGTAGGAGGAGGTGGGGTCATAGTGGTACCATCCACTAGTCGAAGTAGGTCTTCGTCCAAAGGTTGGACAAGTGTTGAAGAATTCTTTGTAACAAGATCCCATGATGCTGCAGTGTCTGACAGTTGTGATGAATGGTTTGAAAAACCTACAAGGTGAAGATTGGACTGATGAAGCCACTGAATAAAGATTCCCATATGTTGCATAAGTGTCTCAATCTTCAACTTATCGGTTTTTCAAAACCATTCATCACAACTATCAGTGGTATACTATCAGTGGTATACTATCTGTGATATAGTATCTGTGGTATACTATCTGTTATATACTATCTGTGGTATACTACCTGTGGTATACTCTCTGTGTTATGCCATCTGTGGTATACTATCTCTGGTATACTATCTGTGGTTTACCACTTGAGGTATACTACCTGTGCTGTACTACTTGTGGTATACTACCTGTGATGCACTATCTATGGTTTACCACCTGTTGTGTTCAACCTGTGGTATACTACCTGTGGTATACTATCTGTTGTATACTATCTGTGGTTTACTGCCTATGCTATACTACCTGTGGCACACGATCTGTTGTAAATTATCTGTGGTATACTATCTGTGGTTTACCACCTGTGGTTTATTATCTGTGGTATACTATCTGTGGTTTACCACCTGTGGTTTACTACCTGTGGTATACTACCTGTGGTGTACTATCTGTGGTATACTATTTGTGGTACACTACCTGTGGTGTACTCTCTGTGGTATACTACTTGTGGTATACGACCTGTGGTGTACTATCTGTGGTATACTACTTGTGGTACACTACCTGTGGTGTACTATCTGTGATATACTACTTGTGGTACACTGCCTGTGGTGTACTATCTGTGGTATACTACTTGTGGTACACTGCCTGTGGTGTACTATCTGTGGTATACTACTTGTGGTACACTGCCTGTGGTGTACTATCTGTGCTATACTATCCCTCCCAGATATTAGCTAGCCCCCTATTACACTTATTTACTGTCAGGTGTACATGGGTAACATTTTTAAAATGTCTTTCCCGAACTTCCGAACTTCCCCTTGATTAAATCCGCTTCCTTCAGTTTGAGAATTTAATATCACTGAGATACGAACCACTAGGCTTCAAATGCATCCAAATACTCATAGAAATATGAAAATTTACTAATGATTCTAATCCAACATGAACTTCAATGATTACCATAATATACAGTAATTCAATGATCTCAACTCTGTAATAAGTAAAATTTATGAACAAGAAACATAATTACAAGGTCACTGGCTACAGTGTTTTACAAGGTCACTTTTATTAGGAAAATAGTGCGAGTTTATTTGCTACATCTACGTCATTTAATGTCATTTTCTGCAGGAAGGTCATGCAAGGTTACCGGCTACAAGAAGGTCGTACAATGTAAGTCACTATGCTACAGTCGTACAAGGTAACACAATGAAGAAAGGTCGTACATGAAGAACGTGCAGGACCACTAGCTCAAGGTCGTACAGGGTTATTCTTTAAGAATGTCATACAAGGCCTCACAAGGAAGGTCTCACAAGGTCACTGTCTACAGGAAGTTGTACGTAGCCACTGAATACAGGGAAATCATACAAGGTCACTCCTGAAGAAGGTCGTCAAAGACCACTTCTATATGAGAGTCGTACTGAAGATGCAAGATGCTGATACATCGTAGTAACGAGACTAACCAATATTACACAGACGCACGAATCCTGTATTATGTATTCTAAAGCATTTAATACAAGTAACTTCAGTAAAATAAAGTTTATTATGGTGGTCCCCTCAAGGGAGGTTCCTTGATGCCGGTGAGGGCTCTTGTTCGAAGAAACGGAACCTGTGCTTCGCTTCCTTGAATCAAGTTCAAATGCGTTCTATATGACCCTCTACGATTTTAGCGCTCTCCCTAGAATATAATAATAATGATAATAACAATAATTATAATAATAACAATAATTATAATAATAACAGTATTATTATTATTATTATTATTATTATTATTATTATTATTATTATTATTATTATTATTATTATTATTATTATTATTTTTATTATTATTATGATTGTTATGATGGGCACTTTCAATCTTAGAAGACAAATACTGACACCAACACCACTAACACCAACACGACCAACGCCCACGATCACCAACACCACTAACACCAACACGATCAACGCCCATGATCACCAACACCACTAACACCAACACGATCAACGCCCATGATCACCAACACCACTAACACCAACACGATCAACGCCCACGATCACCAACACCACTAACAATGACAAAAGAAATGCGACACACAAGCATCATCACCACTAACACCAACATGATCCAAGAGAAGCATGAACACCACCAGCACCACCACCATCAACATAATCAACGCGAAATGTGAACACTGGCACCATTAGCGCCAACATGACCAACACGATACACGGCCACCAGCACCACTAACACCAACATAATGCACATGTGGTTAACACCAGCATCATGACGCATGTACAACAACATGAACCAACACTAACACAATGACACAGTTACTACTAACAAGAACAAAAAACAATACGAAGACAACACAAGGAAGAAAAAGACCACAAGAACAAATAACAAGTGCAAGAGAAACAACAACAAAGGCAACGGTAACAAAAACAAAGAAGAAAACCACAAAAAAAACTGAAAAGAACTACAAAATAAAAACAGTAACAGCAACAATGAACAATGCCAGAAGCTCTACAAATACAAACAGACGCTCCACTGTCGTCCCCTCGCTAGAAACTCCCGCAGCAGTAATTAACAATGGTGTTGCCGCTGGCCAGCAACTCCCTGCAGGAGAACCTTGTTGAATTCACTTACTGGGTTCATCATGGGCAAGCGTGCCCCCTAGACCTTGATGATGAGTCAGGTCCAGATGATGAGTCAGACCCTGTTGATGAATCAGACCTTGATGATGAGTCAGACCCTGGTGATGAATCAGACCCTAGTGATGAATCAGACCTTGATGATGAATCAGATTTTGATGATGAATCAAACCTTGGTGATGATTCAGACCGTTCTGATGAATTAGACAGTAGCCTTTTACACCCTGATGATGAATCAGACAGTAGCCTTTTACACCCTGGTAATGGAACCAAAGTGTGGCATTCTACACACAGTTATATCCGCAGGTCTCCTTTGGTAAATGTCTCTTAATACTGACGATCATACTTAATAACTAAGAGAATTCTCTCTCCGTCCCCTGATTAGCGAACGAAGGATTGAGACCACAACTGAATTTCTCTGTCGGGCTTAGCGTTTCACATCAGTGTATTGAAAAATATTCTAACCTTCGTGTTGGTGATGTTCTGCTAAGTGATTCGGTAGACGCAGGCGTCCCCTGGTTGGATGCTAGTTATTAAGCGACGTCTAGCTTACTGGTGTTGCAAATCCGTGGTCAAACATCCTCAGAAACTCCTGCATGCCGTACAGGAGTTCCTGAGGATGTACAGGGAAAGATAATGCATCACATAAGTGCCCTAAGACTTTTTTTTATAATAGTAGCTTATGACAAAATGTACGACTCAAAGATGTCAAGATAAGAAATATTTATTATTCGCTGTTAAGGAATAAAAAGGCACAATATTCATTGTTCAAGATATTCTCAATAATGCGAGTGAGTGGAGTTTGGTTACATCTGTTCATTGCTCTTATAATGTTGATGCAAAGTTCTTGGTTAAGTTCAGCAGCAGAATCGTTCTTTACGCAGTCCTGTTGCAAATTCTAATTGTTTAGTAGTAATGTTGACAAACATCCTGGCATTAATTAATAATTCCACTCTGACGATACTTGTACAGTTGCTTAACGGTTGTGCTTGTAGTACATTCTGCTCACAATAGCTGTGGTTTTCAATATATTCTGCTCGCAATAGCTGTGGTTTTCAGTATATTCTGCTCATAATAGCTGTGGTTTTCAGTATATTCTGCTCACAATAGCTGTGGTTTTCAGGATATTCTGCTCACACTAGCTGTGGTTTCCAGTATATTCTATTCACAAAAGCTGTAGCTATCAGTAATTTCTGCTCCCTCTAACAGTGGTTATATTCACACACAACCTATAAGGTTTATTCCACTTTATGTTTCCATTCTACACTATAACATTTATTTCATACATGGACCACTTTCAGTACAACATATTCACTCCGACAGCAGTGAATAACATCTTAACTATTGTGTAGTTAAGAATGTTCACAAAACACTTCTTTGCCTGACCCGGTCTGGTATGGACGTTCTAAGTATTAACTGAGCAAAGTTTAAATTACTTTGTTTCACAGCCAGCATGATTCCAGCGGTGCCAATGCCAACATGACTTCAGCAGAAGCTGTGTAAACATGACGTCGAGAAGTGGGAGGAGTGCATACAAGACTCGTTTTATATATGGCTCCAATTTGGCACCATATATGACTGACGATGGAAAGTTTATACATAACTCCATCGATGGACAATTCTTGACTCAAGTGGTGGTCCCTACGTAAGCCATAGATAATACCTCTGCTTTGTAATTCCTTATACCGAAATATTATCCTCGAGTTTTGACGAAGTATTACCTGTTGATGACAACGGCGATCATCGCCCCCGCGTCCAGGTCTCAGAGCAAGATGAAGTTTGTTAGGGCATCTACTTTCCTTTTCTAAATTTTCCACTTACGCAACTCATGTATATATAGAGTGAAGAAACAGAAGTCGGTAATGGTCGTTTTCCAAATTGCTCCACCCATCCATCATACACATAATTGTCTTGTTGACAAGCATGAGTCTCCAGCAAGCAGCCTCGGCAAGCTAGTGCACAAGCCTTATCTCGTCATCCTTTTGATGATGTGGCAGCACCACCTCCCCCTCTAACCTCACCATGTAGGATGTGTGTGCCGGCGAGACTGTCCTGGATACATAGTACATTTTCCCTGATTGCAAATGGCCAACGCAGTTGTATAAGTTTTTGATGCAAGTACAGCTAAAAGTCAGTGGTGATGCATACTGTCTGTTTCGCTCTTTATAATATTTTATTCCTATTCTTCCTCCGAGTTTCAGCAACATGTAGATGCACGAGACAGACAGACAGACAGACAGACAGACAGACAGACAGACAAACACAAAGAGACAGGAGAGAGAGGTAGACCTCTCTGGATAGTGTGAAAATAAGAAAGTAAAA
This sequence comes from Cherax quadricarinatus, assembly GCF_038502225.1. Taxonomy (NCBI): domain Eukaryota; kingdom Metazoa; phylum Arthropoda; class Malacostraca; order Decapoda; family Parastacidae; genus Cherax; species Cherax quadricarinatus. The sequence continues at coordinate 22,757,977 of NC_091297.1, forward strand.
TATTAGATTGTTAAAGATTAGTGTAAAAATCTCACAAAGGTATGTACTGGTGGAGTGATCAATAAGTCTCATTTAATGACTTAAAGTGGAGTTGTGTACACCAGTATAACCTGTTATGTCAAGACAACAAGGGACTCGATGTTTAAATTTACCCTATGGTGGATGATTTATCCAGTTCTGGTAGTGGGACATTAATAGCACAAATTTTATTTTTGTGTTTCTTTTCACGTGACAGGATGTCGTGTATATACAAGACAGAAACGATGTCATCGTTTTAACCTCAAGACTCGACTCAGCATAATTTCCTCTTCGAACTCCATTGGCAGTATTTCACACCACTACAAATTTCGAAGCTAATCAGATGCCGCTATGTGAAATTATTTCATGGAAACAAATTTTTGGTTAATCAGACCCTGATCCACCATGAGGCCTGGTCTCAGACCGAACCGCGGGGGCGTTGACCCCCGAAACCCTTTCCAGGTAACTCCAAGTAAATGAACACCTGTACTTGTCAAGTGTTAACATAAGAACATAAGAACGATGGAACACTGCAGAAGGCCTACTGGCCCATGCGAGGCAGGTCCAAGTCTCCTACCGGCTTAAGCCAATGCACCCAACCTAGTCAGGTCAGGTCACATTGACTTAAGGGAGGAACACGGCAACCGACCTGGTAGCACAAGCTATCAGGTCTAACTCACACCCACCCACATCTACTCATGTATTTATCCAACCTATTTTTAAAGCTACACAACGTTCTGGCCTCTATAACGGTACTTGGGAGTTTGTTCCACTCATCCACAACTCTATTACCAAACCAGTACTTTCCTATATCCTTCCTGAATCTGAATTTTTCCAACTTAAAACCATTGCTGCGAGTCCTGTCTAGGCTAGATATTTTCAGCACACTATTTACATCCCCTTTATTTATTCCTGTCTTCCATTTATACACCTCAATCGTAGGTTGGTAGACAGCAACCACCCAGGGAACTACTACCGTCCTGCCAAATGACTGTGAAACAAAAACCTGTAACTGTTTTGCATGATGGTAGGATTGCTGGTTTCTTTTTCTGTCTCATAAACACGCTAGATAACAGGGATATCTTGCTTCTCCTACTTACACTTTGGTCACACTTCACAGACACGCACATGCATATATATATATACATACATCTAGGTTTTTCTCCTTTTTCTAAATAGCTCTTGTTCTTTTTTATTTCTTCTATTGTCCATGGGGAAGTGGAAAAGAATCTTTCCTCCGTAAGCCATGCGTGTCGTATGAGGCGACTAAAATGCCGGGAGCAATGGGCTAGTAACCCCTTCTCCTGTATACATTTACTAAAAAAGAGAAGAAGAAAAACTTTATAAAACTGGGATGCTTAAATGTGCGTGGATGTAGTGCGGATGACAAGAAACAGATGATTGCTGATGTTATGAATGAAAAGAAGTTGGATGTCCTGGCTCTAAGCGAAACAAAGCTGAAGGGGGTAGGAGAGATCAGTCTGTAGTGGAAGGAAGGCGGGGTAGGGGTCGGCCTAGGAAGGGTTGGAGGGAGGGGGTAAAGGAGGTTTTGTGTGCGAGGGGCTTGGACTTCCAGCAGGCATGCGTGAGCGTGTTTGATAGGAGTGAATGGAGACAAATGGTTTTTAATACTTGACGTGCTGTTGGAGTGTGAGCAAAGTAACATTTATGAAGGGGTTCAGGGAAACCGGCAGGCCGGACTTGAGTCCTGGAGATGGGAAGTACAGTGCCTGCACTCTGAAGGAGGGGTGTTAATGTTGCAGTTTAAAAACTGTAGTGTAAAGCACCCTTCTGGCAAGACAGTGATGGAGTGAATGATGGTGAAAGTTTTTTCTTTTTCGGGCCACCCTGCCTTGGTGGGAATCGGCCAGTGTGATAATAAAAAAAAATAAAAATAATCATATCCCCCCTAATTCTACGTCTTTCTAGAGAGTGCAGTTTCAGGGCCCTTAGTCTATCCTCATAGGGAAGGTTTCTGATACATGGGATCAACTTTGTCATCCTCCTTTGTACATTTTCCAGAGAATTTATATCCATTCTGTAATACGGTGACCAAAACTGTGCAGCATAATCTAAATGAGGCCTAACCAAGGATGTATAGAGTTGAAGAACAACCTGAGGACTCCTATTATTTATGTTTCTTGATATGAAGCCAAGGATTCTATTAGTTTTATTGCGAACACTTATGCACTGTTGTCTTAGTTTCAGATTACTGCTAACCAGAACTCCTAAATCATTTCGCAATCAGTAATATTAAGATCTACATTATTTAGTTTATATGTGGCATGGTTATTGTCCTGTCCAACATTTAGAACTTTGCATTTGTCTATATTAAACTGCATCTGCCACTTCTCCGACCACTGCATCAGTCTATTCAAATCTTCCTGGAGTGCTCGAATGTCCTCGTCAGAATGAATTCGACGGCCTATTTTGGTGTCATCGGCAAACTTGCCGATGTCGCTCTTTATGCCCTCATCTATGTCGTTTATGTAGATTGTGAACAGCAGGGGGCCCAACACTGACCCCTGTGGAACACCGCTCGTGACGCTTCCCCACTCTGATTTCTCCCCATTTATGCAAACTCTCTGCTGCCTATTTGTCAACCATGCCTCTATCCAGGAAAAAATCTCTCCTCCTATTCCATGTGCTTTAATTTTCCTCAATAGTCTCTGATGTGGGACCCTGTCAAAAGTTCTACGAACCTATGCCTGCTAATTGTTGCTCATGGTTAAAAATTTAAAACATATTGAATATAGCCTTCTGAAGCCATAAAAAAGTCTGAAGATGTTAGCAGAAGACAAGAAACAGTAGCTAACATTGTGTGGGATCTAGCATCACGTCATGCAGTATTTAAAGGTTCTGTACAATCATGAAAAATAAGAACAATCTGAAAATGAGAGATTTCAGTGTTTCTCAGTTTTCTTTTTTGCAGTTCTTTCCAATTTAAAATCTTCTGCAATCCTCTGAAAAACATTTGATTTTGAGATTTAAAAAAAATCATCTTGGTAGTTTTTCTTGTTTATATAGAATTTTCATGCATAGATTCTAAATTTAATGCCAAAAATGCTTCCAGTTAATTAGACACACTAATTCTTAACTCTGTGAAGTCGACCAGTAGAGGCATTCGCAAATTATTACACGAAAACCAATTAATTTAATAAAATGAGTAATTTAACATTTACAGAGCTCAAAGTGACAACAAAGCTTTACTTCAATAAAACCATTAACACAAAAAGCCTGAAGACTTATAGAAAAGTTTTTCTCCAGTAATTGCTCTAAATCCTGCTATTCCAACCTTTTTTTTTTTTTCAAATTTCATTTAAATTTTAAATTTGTACCTAAGCAGTCTGAACTTATAGAAAGTCTAGATTCTTCTTATGAAATGCATCAGAGCTAAAATTTCGAAGTCGATAAGAAGAGGTATTCTTTAATTACTGAATGGCAAACTGGAGTCTTTGGAGCCCAATAACAATGCAAACTTAGCTTTCTGGAAAAAACTTCAGAGTTGAAAATTTGAGGTTGATAATATAAGGTATTCTCCAATTATTGGAGGGATTCCACAGATTCCATGTTTTACCCAAATTTAGTGCATGACAAATTCGCCCACACAAACGAAGCTTAATGGCTGTTATCTTGGATGCATGAACTATATAATATTGAAGCCATACAGAAGAGGTAGCTTCAAATAAATTAAATGTTGCACCATCTGTGTATGACTCTAGATCTCCAAGGAATGTCTCCATCACCTTGTTAAATTCATGCCGCAAAGAATTCAGGGTGTTGGGAGAAGGGGGCAACGGGAAACCCAACCCAGTATTAGAAGGGTGAAATTTATAAAGTAGCCACTGAGTGTATACGAGTATATATTCCTTTTTAATCAGCTGCTGCCTTGATTAGCGGGGATTGGGAGTGTTACAAGGTGCGATGTGTTCGTTAAAATCAATATTTGCTTCACAAATTGGAAAAGAAAGTTTAAACAACGTTTTGAGCTCCTCCGAGCCATTATCAAGGCGTTACGCTATACTAACCTGGAAAACTGTGTACAAACTTATGACAAAAAACGGACTCAAGAGTAAACGCAGCACGAAATATATTACAGTATTCGAACAGCAGTCATATAACCACAACAACGTAGTTGCGTCTACCAAACCGAAGAGCTACATTCAGGTGTCTTAACGAAATATTTTAAACCCCGAATATGACGTATATGAGATTTACCACAGAGTATGCAGAACCAGCATAGAACACTCATGTGAATGAACATATTAAGAAAAGTTAGAGATACTTCATTGCATTGCTGCGAGACTAACAATGGAGCTAAGAGGAAGAGCCTACAAGGAAAGGAAGTAATTCTAACCACACTAAGAGGAAAAAAACCCAAGAGGCACAATCATGAATAAATAACTCAGAGGACTTGATAGAGTAGACAAAGACGTACTGTTTGAAAAGAAGGTTTGGAATAAGGAAACGGTGATGGAAGCTAAAGATACAAATAATCGCAATTATGTGGTGAAATAATTCTTCAGTCTTAGGGTGATTAGGAAGTACTTCCTAGGAATTTAGTGCGAATTTTATTGAATAATTGACAAACGTGCTCCGGAACCGCGCCTAGGCCGTTTAATTCACAACTAGGTAAGTACGCTGGTGACATCATCACTAATATGAACATAACGGCACACTAATAACAACACTATTATCTAACACAACGACCAATTGACAACACCACCACCAGCACAACGACCGACTGACAACACCACAGCCAACTTCAGCGTTTGGGCACAGCGGTCGTGCTAAAGTTTCTCTCATTAACCTTGTTTACGTCCTTTTCAGGTGCTCATTATGCTCAACGGGAATAATTATCAGGTTATTAATTTAGACAAAGTTGAGAGCGCTCCTGCTGTTGCTGTCCAAGAGCGGGAGTGAGGAGCACATTGCTAAAAAACACGAAGAGGTTAGCATCTTAGCCTCCAACTTTAAATTAATAAGTCCCCTATGGGTCTTTACGGAGATGAAAAATTGCTGACTCGCATGACACAGGATAAAAAAAAAATTCTTTAAGGCTGCTTGATCCAGTGACGTCAGTACACATGATGCGAAGACATAGCAAGGACTGGACGAGAACACTTTACTAAGGTGCATCGACACCATGCCCAGCCCTTCTAGGGTAGGGTAGGTGGCTGAGCCCGAGCTTTCAGCTCACAAGACTGTCATTCCCATTAGCCCCTTTGGGGCGGGGATGGCAGACCAGCTTCTCCCTAGGAGCCCCGTGCGGGCGGGGAATGTGGCTAGGCCTGGGAACAGTTCGTCCCAAAGATAAGGGGGTACTCGTGCCTCCTCCCATGGAAGACTTAGGTCTCAGATACTCCCTAGACAGGGAGCCAAGGCCGGGCCACCACTTGGAAAAGGCCCGGGCCAAGAGAATACCGGCGAATCTTTAATAATAATAATAATAACCTTACTAAGACCAAGTGATGTATACATACTTCTACCATATGTAAATTAGAAAGGACAAAGGAGAGGGGACTACCCATTTTACAACCATATTTCAGTTTATGATGCTCACTGTTGTGTATGGTCCTTATGTAATTGTGTCAGTAGGGTTAAACTAGAGTTTTCTACAACAGTTTACTTATGTTGAAGATAAACTCTCTACATACTTTATTCTATATTTGTCTGCATGTCCGAAGCTGATGTGTGACAGACTTATGAATAACTGAATAAATAGAATGATGGACGAGAGGATCGAAAATAAACACAAGTTCTGCTTCCGGTTCCTTCCTATTAGAAGCCTCGTAGCTCAGTGGTAAAGTATTCGACCTGCTATCACTGGGCCACTGCTCGATCTCACTCTCCATCCTTCTGTTTATTCATTGACAGTTGTTTATTACGGCTCTTATTGAGTTCACGAATAAGTATTTAAAGGATAGGAACTTACGTATATTTACCTTGTATTTTATTATTATGTGAGGCAGTGGAGTGAAGTGTTGGACCAGTATAGATTTCGATACCATGATCCTGTCACATCCTGGTCGGGTTGTAGGGAGCTACTGTGAGTTTTTTTTTTATTTGCTCTCTGTCTACTGGTTAAAGTTTGATGGCACAGTAATACATCATACGATATTCTAAGCCATAGTTTTAAGCCAATGAGAGTTATTGCCAACTGAGAGGATACGGCTGTATGGAAAGATATGAGAGACATAGTGTTGCACCCTCTGAAAGGGACAATGTATATTTGATGTATATTATTTTTCAAATATTTTTATATTGTTGATATTTCATTAATAGCTAAAATAAAAATATCTTGCTTGACACTATTATTTGACTTAGCTATGTCATTAGGTAGGATGTAACATTTACACTTCACTGTGCTCACTGTTCGTGAGTTGTGGTTGGCTGTCCGTATTGGTAAACTGCTTAGCTAACTAACAGCTCGCTTGTTTACCTGTCGGCGTCTCTGCAGTACCAGGGGCGAATTGCGTCATATCACATCACATAATGTAAGGCCTGTAGTCGAGAAATCGCTCTCCCCATAGCTGCTCATCGCTCGACAAGCACTGTTCTCTCCATCTGCTCCTAATCCTAGAAGCATCCCTCTCGTTTCTGTCTGTTTGTCCTGTCTCTGTTTGGTAGAGTATGATTTCGTTGGCGAGTCGAAACATACATCTTGTAACTCTGTTCACAGAGTTACAAGATGTATATGCTAGTATTTTTGTAATTAATGATACCGTACCGTGCGGTACTTACGTCATACTTATATGAAATGTGACTTCAGCACTATACCACTATATGTATAATTTAACTTTGCACTACAAGAGATGCGTAGGAGCTTATATCCCTAATTATATCAAATTCATTTATTTTGCGAAGGAGGAGCCTTCCTGCTGGAGATACAGGAGCAGGTCCTACCTCTGTTTAGGAGCTCGTCTCCTCCTTCATTAATTACTTTAAGAATTGAAAATACTTTTATGCTTTAGATGTCTGCTTGTGAAATGTATTTTAAAACGTTTGCATCACTCTGTTCTTTCATAATTATTTAGAGTTCTAGAGGGTTCTAGGGAACACTGTCTAGAGTGAAACGTGTGTGGTGAGTGTCTGTCTTCATTTATGTGTAAGTGAGAATTAAACGAATTCAAACTTTTGCTCTGTTAGATAGGAACTCGGTAGATGCTAGGTTTCTGCTAGCAGTTTCCGTCTGTAGAACTGGAATGGAAGGAATAACCGAGACACATACAGTTTCACGATACATAGTAACAGCTCGGTGCCCCTCATTCTATAGGCGGTATACGACCTTATAGATTTAATGCTTTCTAATGATTAAAATAAAACTTTTGTGGATAGCATAAATTTTTAACGGCTGATTTATGGACTAAAACTTTTTTTTATGGATATAGGCTTTGCAGGTGTAATTTTTTGTTTATATTAAGTGTAATAATTGGGGAATGCATGTTCTGGTCGGTTTAAAATTTTTACCCCTAATTTGTTTTTCCTCAAACGAAGCTTTGCCTTAATTTTAAATTGGGCAAGTTTAACTATGGCAATTCTATTAACCTAACTTGCTCTGGGCAATAACTGGATAATGTCTCTTCTGTTCAGAATCAAGTCACAGTGTTTGATTTTATTTGGTTATCCTAGATTAAATCTATGTAATGTACTTTCATGTGCCTATAACGCCTCTTCCCTCTAAGGGACCAATGTAAAGCAAATTATTTACACGAAGCCTTAATAAAATCTACTTGCTTAAACACTGGTCAATTTTACTTAGAGAAAGAAACAGGTTTGATTAATTTTGACCTTTGTTCCTCCCAACTTGCTTCGTTTTTATGGAAGAAATTTTCTTAACTGAAATACTGCTTTTTATGCGATAATTTCTGAGCGTCGCATCTGCTTGACTTCAACATTGGACGGCTAATGCATTTTAGGATATTGGTTCTTCTGGAAAGTTTGAGTTAGATGTGTTGAGTATGTCCTAATTTAATGTTTTTTTTTTCCAAAGGAATTTGGATAATACTCACATGATTTGTAAATGTCTTCTCTGTGTGGGGTTATGAAATTTCTCCGATCGCTCAGCGACCGAAATACATCCATCTCTTAACAAAGAATCGTATGCAAATATTTTTATGCGTGCACTAAGTATAATGACTCAAATTTATGTTAGTTTAAACCAAACTCTCACTTGGTGCTGATAGCTTATTGTCATCGCTGATTTGTTTTCAAATAGAAAAGCATTGAAATGGAAGATGAATAAAAGATTGTCTTCTCTTTCTTCCTCGCTACTTGTTGGATCCTGAGAGAAAAACCACTACAACGCAAGCAGTATGAATGGTCGTCATCTACCACCACTATGAATGTAATCTTTTGCCACCACTGTATCTGTCGATACCTTCTCCTAAATGCGGGATATTTTTGTAAATGATGCAGATGCTGCCATTGCCAACAGTATAACTGACAAAGACAATATTACTGTAGCAAAGTATAAATGCTGTAGATAAACAGGAGTACAGCGAAATTTTTTACATTTATCACATGAAATATTTTCGTTAATCCAGATGTGTTGCCTCTGAGGACATTTTCCAGTTGTCACTCGCTGCGATACAGTTAGTGCAGTCACTAGCTGTGAAAACTTAGTAAGCTTCCGAAGGAAATTAGCGCATTCTAAGAGGTCTTCAAGACTCTTATTGAAAAAAAAAACAGTTTTACCGACAAGTAAATAAAACTCAATGTTCAAGCTATGGCAGTTTATTTAGTTGTTTTAGTGAGCTTGATTCGGTGAATTTGATTCAAGTTTTAAGTGACGCTTCGATTTTCTGCTTCGTCTAGACGGCTGCAATGTAGCTGCTGCCTGAGCATCGGGCAAGCTCCTGGGCTGATCATCGCCCTTACTGAAGATGACGGTAGAGGCCCACACGGGCTTTGAAGGGGCGTCACACATAACGTTATGAAGGAGTCTTGAGCGAAATACTGTTTACAATGTGTACGAATGGTATATAATACCGACAAGATGAGATTAAGACACATGTGCAACATCTGGGTATCTTTATTGCAGACGTTTCGCCATCCAGTGGCTTTTTTAAAGCCACTGGATGGCGAAACGTCTACAATAAAGATACCCAGATGTTGCACATGTGTCTTAATCTCACTGTTTTCAATAAAACTTTATTACGACGTTTTGTTTAAAAACAGACACTGGGAGGTTTATTTCTGCAGTACTGGGAGGTTTGTTTCTGCAGTACTGGGAGGTTTGTTTCTGCAGTACTGGGAGGTTTGTTTCTGCAGTACTGGGAGGTTTATTTCTGCAGTACTGGGAGGTTTGTTTCTGCAGTACTGGGAGGTTTATTTCTGCAGTACTGGGAGGTTTGTTTCTGCAGTACTGGGAGGCTTGTTTCAGCAGTACTGGGAGGTTTGTTTCTGCAGTACTGGGAGGTTTGTTTCTGCAGTACTGGGAGGCTTGTTTCAGCAGTACTGGGAGGTTTGTTTCTGCAGTACTGGGAGGTTTGTTTCTGCAGTACTGGGAGGTTTGTTTCTGCAGTACTGGGAGGTTTGTTTCTGCAGTACTGGGAGGTTTGTTTCTGCAGTACTGGGAGGTTTGTTTCTGCAGTACTGGGAGGTTTGTTTCTGCAGTACTGGGAGGTTTGTTTCTGCAGTACTGGGAGGTTTGTTTCTGAAGTACTGGGAGGTTTGTTTCTGCAGTACTGGGAGGTTTGTTTCTGCAGTACTGGGAGGTTTGATTCTGCCGTACTGGGAGGTTTGTTTCTGCAGTACTGGGAGGTTTGTTTCTGCCGTACTGGGAGGTTTATTTCTGCAATACTGGGAGGTTTGTTTCTGCAGTACTGGGAGGCTTGTTTCTGCAGTACTGGGAGGTTTGTTTCTGCAGTACTGGGAGGTTTGTTTCTGAAGTACTGGGAGGTTTGTTTCTGCAGTACTGGGAGGTTTGTTTCTGCAGTACTGGGAGGTTTGTTTCTGCCGTACTGGGAGGTTTGTTTCTGCAGTACTGGGAGGTTTGTTTCTGCAGTACTGGGAGGGTTCTGCAGTACTGGAAGGGGGATTTCTGTGCACTTTCTGCAGTACTGGGAGGTACTTGGGATTCTGCCAGTACTGGGAGGTTTGGGTTTCTGCAGTACTGGGAGGTTTGGGTTCCTGTTTCTGCCGTACTGCCGTACTGGGAGGTTTGTTTCTGCACTACTGGGAGGTTTGTTTCTGCAGTACTGGGAGGTGGGCTTCTCCAGTACTGGGAGGTTTGTTTCTGCAGTACTGGGAGGTGGGCTTCTCCAGTACTGGGAGGTTTGTTTCTGCAGTAATGGAAGGTTTGTTTCTGCAGTACTGGGAGATGGATTTCTGTAATACTGGGAAGTGGGTTTCTGCAGTATTGGGAGGTGGATTTCTGTAGTACTGGGAGGTGGATTTCTGTAGCACTGGGTGGGTTTCTGTAGTACTGGGAGGTGGGTTTCTGTAGTACTGGCAGGTGGATTTCTGCAGTACTGGGAGGTGGGTTTCTGCAGTACTAAGAGGTGGATTTCTGTAGTACTGAGAGGTGGATTTCTGTAGTACTGGGAGGTGGGTTTCTGCAGTACTGGGAGGTGGATTTCTGTAGTGATTGGAGGTGGGTTTCTGTAGTATTGGGAGGTGGGTTTCTGCAGTACTGGGAAGTGGGTTTCTGCAGTACTGGGAGGTGAATTTCTGTAGTACTGGGAGGTGGGTTTCTGTAGTACTGAAAGGTGGGTTTCTGCAGTACTGGGAGATGGATTTCCGTAGTACTGGGAGGAGGGTTTGTGCAGTACTGGGAAGTGGGTTTCTGCAGTACTGGGAAGTGGGATTCTGCAGCACTGGGAGGTGGGTTTCTGCAGTACTGGGAATAGGGTTTCTGCAGTACTGGGAAGTGGGTTTCTGCAGCACTGGGAGGTGGGTTTCTGCAGTACTGGGAGGTGGGTTTCTGTAGTACTGGGAGGTGGATTTCTGCAGTACTGGGACGTAGGGTTCTGCAGTACTGGGAAGTGGGTTTCTGTAGTACTGGCAGGTGGGTTTCTTTAGTACTGGGAGGTGGGTTTCTGTAGTTCTGGAAGGTGGGTTTCTGTAGTACTGGGAGGTGGGATTTTGTAGTACTGGGAGGTGGATTTCTGCAGTACTGGAAGGTAGGGTTCTGCAGTACTGGGAGATGGGCTTCTGCAGTACTGGGAGGTGGATTTCTGTAGTACTGGGAGGTGGATTTCTGTAGTACTGAGATTTGGGTTTCTGTAGTACTGGGAGGTGGATTTCTGTAGTACTTGGAGGTGGGTTTCTGCAGTACTGGGAGGTGGGTTTCTGCAGTACTGGGAATAGGGTTTCTGCAGTACTGGGAGGTGAGATTCTGCAGCACTGGGAGGTGGGTTTCTGCAGTACTGGGAGGTGGATTTCTGTAGTACTGGGAGGTGGGTTTCTGCAGTACTGGGAGGTGGATTTCTGTAGTACTGGGAGGTGGATTTCTGCAGTACTGGGAGGTGGGTTTCTGTAGTACTGGGAGGTGGATTTCTGCAGTACTGGGAGGTAGGGTTCTGCAGTACTGGGAGGTGGATTTCTGTAGTACTGGGAGGTGGGTTTCTGTAGTACTGGGGTGAGTTTCTGTAGTACTGGGAGGTGGGTTTCTGTAGTACTGGGAGGTGGGTTTTTGTAGTACTGGGAGGTGGATTTCTGCAGTACTGGGAGGTAGGGTTCTGCAGTACCTGGAGGTGGGTTTCTCCAGTACTGAGAGGTGGGTTTCTGCAGTACTGGGGTGGTTTTCTGCAGTACTGAGAGGTGGGTTTCTGCAGTACTGGGGTGGGTTTCTGCAGTACTGTGAGATAGGGTTCTGCAGTACTGGGAGGTGGGTTTCTGCAGTACTGGGAGGTAAGTTTCTGCAGTACTGGGACGTAGGGTTCTGCAGTACTGGGGTGGTTTTCTGCAGTACTGAGAGTTGGGTTTCTGCATTACTGGGGTGGGTTCCTGCAGTACTGGGAGATAGGGTTCTGCAGTATTGGGAGGCGGGTTTCTGCAGTACTGGGAGGTGAGTTTCTGTAGTACTGGGGGTAGGTTTCAGCAGTACTGGTAAGTGGGTTTCTGCAGTACTGGGAGATTGGTTTCTGCAGTTCTTGGGGTAGGTTTCTGCAGTACTGGGAGATAGGGTTCTACAGTACTGGGAGGCGGGTTTCTTCAGTAGAGGGAGGTGGGTTTCTGCAGTACTGGGGGTGGGTTTCCCCAGTACTGGGGGTGAGTTTCTGCAGTACTGGGAGGTAGGGTTCTGCAGTACTGGGAGGTGGGTTTCTGCAGTACTGGGAGGTGGGTTTCTGCAGTACTTGGAGGTAGGGTTCTGCAATACTAAGAGGGGGGTTTCTGCAGTACTGAGAGGAGGGTTTCTGCAGTACTGGTTGAAAGCCATGTACTCAGTGCACGTTTCCATCTCCTCCATCCCCAACGCCCAGACAGTTGTTTGAGCTGGAGTCCATCAGCATCCCACAGGTGAGTAGTGTGCCACCATGGTACAAAGAAAACTAGCTAATGGAGGTTTGTTTCTGCAGTCCTGGGAGGTGGTTTTTCTGCAGTACTGGGAGGCAGGGTTCTACTGTACTGGAGGTGGGTTTCTGCAGTACTTGGAGGTGAGTTTCTGCAGTACTAGGAGGTACGTTTCTGCAGTACTGGGAGGGAGGGTTCTGCATTATTGGGAGGTTGGGTGCTGCAGTTGTTGGAGGTGGGGTGCTGCAGTCCTGTGAGGTGGGGTGCTACAGTACTGGGACTTGGGCGTGCAGCAGTCCTGGGAGGTGGGGTGCTGCAGTACTGGGAGGTGGGTTTCTGCAGTACTGGGAGGTGGATTTCTGTAGAACTGGGAGGTGGATTTCTGTAGTACTGGGAGGTGGGTTTCTGCAGTACTGGGAGGTGGATTTCCGCAGTACTTGGAGGTGGGTTTCTGCAGTACTGGGAAGTGGGTTTCTGCAGTACTGGGAATAGGGTTTCTGCAGTACTGGGAGGTGGGTTTCTGCAGTACTGGGAATAGGGTTTCTGCAGTACTGGGAAGTGGGATTCTGCAGCACTGGGAGGTGGGCTTCTGCAGTACTGGGAGGGGGATTTCTGTAGTACTGGGAGGTGAATTTCTGCAGTACTGGGAGGTAGGGTTCTGCAGTACTGGGAGGGGGATTTCTGTAGTACTGGGAGGTGGGTTTCTGTAGTACTGGGGGGTGGGTTTCTGTAGTACTGGGAGGTGGGTTTCTGTAGTACTGGGAGATGGGTTTCTGTAGTACTGGGAGGTGGATTTCTGCAGTACTTGGAGGTAGGGTTCTGCAGTACTGGGAGGTGGATTTCTGTAGTACTGGGAGGTGGGTTTCTGCAGTACTGGGGGTGGGTTTCTGCAGTACTGGGAGTTGGTTTCTTCAGTACTGGGGTGGGTTTCTGCAGTACTGGGACATAAGGTTCTGCAGTACTGGGAGGTGGGTTTCTGCAGTACTGTGAGGTGGGTTCCTGTAGTACTGGGGGTGGGTTTCTGCAGTACTGTAAGGTTTGTTTCTGCAGTACTGGGAGGTTTGTTTCTGCAGTACTGGGAGGTGGGTTTCTGCAGTACTGGGAGGTGGATTTCTGTAGTACTGGGAGGTGGGTTTCTGCAGTAGTGAGAGGTGAATTTCTGTAGCACTGGGAGGTGGGTTTCTGCAGTACTGGGAGGTGGATTTCTGTAGTACTGGGAGGTGGATTTCTGTAGTACTGGGAGGTGGGTTTCTTCAGTACTGGGAGGTGGATTTCTGTAGTGCTTGGAGGTGGGTTTCTGCAGTACTGGGAAGTGGGTTTCTGTAGCACTGGGTGGGTTTCTGTAGTACTGGGAGGTGGGTTTCTGTAGTACTGGGAGGTGGATTTCTGTAGTACTGGGAGGTGGGTTTCTTCAGTACTGGGAGGTGGATTTCTGTAGTGCTTGGAGGTGGGTTTCTGCAGTACTGGGAAGTGGGTTTCTGTAGCACTGGGTGGGTTTCTGTAGTACTGGGAGGTGGGTTTCTGTAGTACTGGGAGGTGGATTTCTGCAGTACTGGGAGGTGGGTTTCTGCAGTACTGGGAGGTGGATTTCTGTAGTACTGAGAGGTGGATTTCTGTAGTACTGGGAGGTGGGTTTCTGCAGTACTGGGAGGTGGATTTCTGTAGTGCTTGGAGGTGGGCTTCTGTAGTACTGGGAGGTGGGTTTCTGCAGTACTGGTAAGTGGGTTTCTGCAGTACTGGGAGGTGAATTTCTGTGGTACTGGGAGGTGGGTTTCTGTAGTACTGAAAGGTGGGTTTATGCAGTACTGAGAGGTGGATTTCTGTAGTGCTTGGAGGTGGGTTTCTGTAGTACTGGGAGGTGGGTTTCTGCAGTACTGGGAAGTGGGTTTCTGCAGTACTGGGAGGTGGCTTTCTGCAGTATTGGGAATAGGGTTTCTGCAGTACTGGGAGGTGACATTCTGCAGCACTGGGAGGTGGGTTTCTGCAGTACTGGGAGGGAGATTTCTGTAGTACTGGGAGGTGGGTTTCTGCAGTACTGGGAGGTGGGTTTCTGTAGTACTGGGAGGTGGATTTCTGCAGTACTGGGAGGTAGGGTTCTGTAATACTGGGAGGTGGATTTTTGTAGTACTGGGAGGTGGGTTTCTGTAGTACTAGGAGGTGGGTTTTTGTAGTACTGGGAGGTGAATTTCTGCAGTACTGGGAGGTAGGGTTCTGCAGTACTGTGGTGGTTTTCTGCAGTACTGAGAGGTGGGTTTCTGCAGTACTGGGGTGGGTTTCTGCAGTACTGTGAGATAGGGTTCTGCAGTACTGGGGGGTGGGTTTCTGCAGTACTGGGAGGTGGGTTTCTGCAGTACTGGGACGTAGGGTTCTGCAGTACTGGGGTGGTTTTCTGCAGTTCTGAGAGTTGCGTTTCTGCAGTACTGGGGTGAGTTTCTGCAGTACTAGGAGATAGGGTTCTGCAGTATTGGGAGGTGGGTTTCTGCAGTACTGGGAGGTGGGTTTCTGTAGTACTAGGGGTAGGTTTCTGCAGTACTGGTAAGTGGGTTTCTGCAGTACTGGGATGTTGGTTTCTGCAGTACTTGGGGCAGGTTTCTGCAGTACTGGGAGATAGGGTTCTGCAGTACTGGGGGTGGGTTTCCCCAGTACTGGGGTGAGTTTCTGCAGTACTGGGAGGGGGATTTCTGTAGTACTGGGAGGTGGGTTTCTGCAGTACTGGGAGGTGGGTTTCTGTAGTACTGGGAGGTGGATTTCTGCAGTACTGGGAGGTAGGGTTCTGCAGTACTGGGAGGTGGATTTCTGTAGTACTGGGAGGTGGGTTTCTGTAGTACTGGGGTGAGTTTCTGTAGTACTGGGAGGTGGGTTTCTGTAGTACTGGGAGGTGGGTTTTTGTAGTACTGGGGTGGGTTTCTGCAGTACTGTGAGATAGGGTTCTGCAGTACTGGGAGGTGGGTTTCCGCAGTACTGAGAGGTTGGTTTCTGCAGTACTGGGGTGGTTTTCTGCAGTACGGAGAGTTGGGTTTCTGCAGTACTGGGGTGGGTTTCTGCAGTGCTGTGAGATAGGGTTCTGCAGTACTGGGGGGTGGGTTTCTGCAGTACTGGGAGGTGGGCTTCTGCAGTACTGGGACGTAGGGTTCTGCAGTACTGGGGTGGTTCTCTGCAGTACTGAGAGTTGGGTTTCTGCAGTACTGGGGTGGGTTTCTGCAGTACTGGGAGATAGGGTTCTGCAGTACTGGGAGCTGGGTTTCTGCAGTACTGGGAGGTGGGTTTCTGTAGTACTGGGGGTAGGTTTCTGCAGTACTGGTAAGTGGGTTTCTGCAGTACTGGGAGTTTGGTTTCTGCAGTACTTGGGGCAGGTTTCTGCAGTAATGGAAGATAGGGTTCTGCAGTACTGGGAGGCGGGTTTCTTCAGTAGGGGGAGGGGGGTTTCTGCAGTACTGGGAGGTGGGTTTCTGCAGTACTGGGAGGTAGGGTTCTGCAGTACTGGGAGGTGGGTTTCTGCAGTACTGGGGGTGGGTTTCCCCAGTACTGGGGGTGAGTTTCTGCAGTACTGGGAGGTAGGGTTCTGCAGTACTGGGAGGTGGGTTTCTGCAGTACTGGGAGGTGGGTTTCTGCAGTACTTGGAGGTAGGGTTCTGCAATACTAAGAGGGGGGTTTCTGCAGTACTGAGAGGAGGGTTTCTGCAGTACTGGTTGAAAGCCATGTACTCAGTGCACGTTTCCATCTCCTCCATCCCCAACGCCCAGACAGTTGTTTGAGCTGGAGTCCATCAGCATCCCACAGGTGAGTAGTGTGCCACCATGGTACAAAGAAAACTAGCTAATGGAGGTTTGTTTCTGCAGTCCTGGGAGGTGGTTTTTCTGCAGTACTGGGAGGCAGGGTTCTACTGTACTGGAGGTGGGTTTCTGCAGTACTTGGAGGTGAGTTTCTGCAGTACTAGGAGGTACGTTTCTGCAGTACTGGGAGGGAGGGTTCTGCATTATTGGGAGGTTGGGTGCTGCAGTTGTTGGAGGTGTGGTGCTGCAGTCCTGTGAGGTGGGGTGCTACAGTACTGGGACGTGGGCGTGCAGCAGTCCTGGGAGGTGGGGTGCTGCTGTACTGGGAGGTGGGTTTCTGCAGAACTGTGAGGTAGGGTTCTGCATTACTGGGAGATTTGGTGCTGCAGTAGTTGGAGGTGGGGTGCTGCAGTCCTGTGAGGTGGGGTGCTACAGTACTGGGACGTGGGCGTGCAGCAGTCCTGGGAGGTGGGGTGCTGCTGTACTGGGAGGTGGGTTTCTGCAGAACTGTGAGGTAGGGTTCTGCATTACTGGGAGATTTGGTGCTGCAGTAGTTGGAGGTGGGGTGCTGCAGTAGTGGGAGGTAAGGTGTTGCAGTACTGGGAGGTGGGTTTCTTACAGTACTGTGAGGTGGGCTTCTGCATTACTGGGAGGTTGGGTGCAGCATTACTGGGAAGTTGGGTGCACCAGTACTGGGACGTGGGGTGCAGCAGTACTGGGACGTGGGGTGCAGCAGTACTGGGAGGAGGTTGGGTGCAGCAGTACTGGGACTTGGGGTGCAGCAGTACTGGGACGTGGGGTGCACCAGTACTGGGACGTCGGGTAGAGCAGTACTGGTACGTGGGGCGCAGCAGTACTGGGACGTGGGGTGCAGCAGTACTGGGAGGTGGGGTGCAGCAGTACTGGGAGGTTGGGTGCAGCAGTACTGGGACGTGGGGTGCAGAGGTACTGGGACGTGGGGTGCAGCAGTACTTGGAGGAGGGGTGCAGCAGCAGTACTGGGAGGTGGGGTGCAACAGTACTGGGAGGTGGAGTGCAGCAGTATTGGGAGGTTGGGTGCAGCAGTACTGGGACGTGGGGTGCAGAGGTACTGGGACGTGGGGTGCAGCAGTACTTGGAGGAGGGGTGCAGCAGTACTGGGAGGTGGGGTGCAACAGTACTGGGAGGTGGAGTGCAGCAGTATTGGGAGGTGGGGTGCAGCAGTACTGGGAGGTTGGGTGCACCAGTACTATGACGTGGGGTGCAGCAGTACTGGGACGTGGGGCGCAGCAGTACTGGAAGGTGGGGTGCAGCAGTACTGGGAGGTTGGGTGCAGCAGTACTCTGAGGTTGGGTGCAGCAGTACTTGGACGTGGGGTGCAGCAGTACTGGGAGGTTGGGTGCAGCAGTACTGGGAGGTTGGGTGCATGAGTACTGGGACGTGAGGTGCACCAGTACTGGAACGTGGGGTGCAGCAGTACTGGGAGGTTGGGTGCACCAGTACTATGACGTGGTGTGCAGCAGTACTGGGACGTGGGGCGCAGCAGTACTGGAAGGTGGGGTGCAGCAGTACTGGGAGGTTGGGTGCAGCAGTACTCTGAGGTTGGGTGCAGCAGTACTTGGACGTGGGGTGCAGTAGTACTGGGAGGTTGGGTGCAGCAGTACTGGGAGGTTGGGTGCAGCAGTACTCTGAGGTTGGGTGCAGCAGTACTTGGACGTGGGGTGCAGCAGTACTGGGAGGTTGGGTGCATGAGTACAGGGACGTGAGGTGCACCAGTACTGGAACGTGGGGTGCAGCAGTACTGGGAGGTGGGGCGCAGCAGTACTGGGAGGTTGGGTGCATCAGTACTGGGACGTGGGGTGCAGCAGTACTGGGACGTGGGGTGCAGCAGTACTGGGACGTGGGGTGCAGCAGTACTGGGAGGTGGGGTGCAGCAGTACTGGGAGGTTGGGTGCAGCAGTACTAGGACGTGAGGTGCAGCGGTACTGAGACGTGGGGTGCAGCAGTACTGGGAGGTGGGGTGCAGCAGTACTGGGAGGTTGGGTGCATCAGTACTGGGACGTGAGGTGCAGCAGTACTGGAACCTGAGGTGCAGCAGTACTGGGACTTGGGGTACAGAAGTACTGGGAGGTGGGGTGCAGCAGTACTGGGAGGTTAGGTGCAGCAGTACTGGGAGGCTGGGTGCAGCAGTACTGGGAGGTTGGGTGAAGTAGTAATGGGAGGTGGGGTACAGCAGTACTGGGAGGTTGCGTGCAGCAGTACTGGGAGGTTGGGTGCAGCAGTACTGGGAGGTTGGGTGCAGCAGTACTGGGAGGTTGGGTGCAGCAGTACTGGGAGGTTTGGTGCAGCAGTACTGGAAGGTTGGGTGCAGCAGTACTGGGAGGCTGGGTGCAGCAGTTCTGGGAGGCTGGGTGCAGCAGTACTGGGAGGCTGGGTGCAGCAGTACTGGGAGACTGGGTGCAGCAGTACTGGGAGGTTGGGTGCAGCAGTACTGGGAGGCTGGGTGCAGCAGTACTGGGAGGTTGGGTGAAGTAGTACTGGGAGGTGGGGTGCAGCAGTACTGGGAGGTTGCGTGCAGCAGTACTGGGAGGTTGCGTGCAGCAGTACTGGGAGGTTGGGTGCAGCAGTACTGGGAGGTTGGGTGCAGCAGTACTGGGAGGTTGGGTGCAGCAGTACTGGGAGGTTGGGTGCAGCAGTACTGGAAGGTTGGGTGCAGCAGTACTGGGAGGCTGGGTGCAGCAGTTCTAAGAGGCTGGGTGCAGCAGTACTGGGAGGCTGGGTGCAGCAGTACTGGGAGACTGGGTGCAGCAGTACTGGGAGGTTGCGTGCAGCAGTACTGGGAGGTTGGGTGCAGCAGTACTGCGACGTTAGGTGCAGCAGTACTGGGACGTGGGGTGCAGCAGTACTGGGAGGTGGGGTGCAGCAGTACTGGGAGGTTGGGTGCAGCAGTACTAGGACGTGAGGTGCAGCGGTACTGAGACGTGGGGTGCAGCAGTACTGGGAGGTGGGGTGCAGCAGTACTGGGAGGTTGGGTGCATCAGTACTGGGACGTGAGGTGCAGCAGTACTGGAACCTGAGGTGCAGCAGTACTGGGACTTGGGGTACAGAAGTACTGGGAGGTGGGGTGCAGCAGTACTGGGAGGTTGGGTGCAGCAGTACTGGGAGTCTGGGTGCAGCAGTACTGGGAGGTTGGGTGAAGTAGTACTGGGAGGTGGGGTGCAGCAGTACTGGGAGGTTGCGTGCAGCAGTACTGGGAGGTTGGGTGCAGCAGTACTGGGAGGTTGGGTGCAGCAGTACTGGGAGGTTGGGTGCAGCAGTACTGGGAGGTTGGGTGCAGCAGTACTGGAAGGTTGGGTGCAGCAGTACTGGGAGGCTGGTTGCAGCAGTTCTGGGAGGCTGGGTGCAGCAGTACTGGGAGGCTGGGTGCAGCAGTACTGGGAGACTGGGTGCAGCAGTACTGGGAGGTTGGGTGCAGCAGTACTGGGAGGCTGGGTGCAGCAGTACTGGGAGGTTGGGTGAAGTAGTACTGGGAGGTGGGGTGCAGCAGTACTGGGAGGTTGCGTGCAGCAGTACTGGGAGGTTGCGTGCAGCAGTACTGGGAGGTTGGGTGCAGCAGTACTGGGAGGTTGGGTGCAGCAGTACTGGGAGGTTGGGTGCAGCAGTACTGGGAGGTTGGGTGCAGCAGTACTGGAAGGTTGGGTGCAGCAGTACTGGGAGGCTGGGTGCAGCAGTTCTGGGAGGCTGGGTGCAGCAGTACTGGGAGGCTGGGTGCAGCAGTACTGGGAGACTGGGTGCAGCAGTACTGGGAGGTTGGGTGCAGCAGTACTGGGAGGCTGGGTTCAGCAGTACTGGGAGGCTGGAGGCAGCAGTACTGGGAGGCTGGGTGCAGCAGTACTGGGAGACTGGGTGCAGCAGTACTGGGAGGTTGGGTGCAGCAGTACTGGGAGGCTGGGTGCAGTAGTACTGGGAGGTGGGGTGCAACAGTACTGGGAGGTTGGGTGCAGCAGTACTGGGAGGCTGGGTGCAGCAGTACTGGGAGGCTGGGTGCAGCAGTACTGGGAGGCTGGGTGCAGCAGTACTGGGAGGCTGGGTGCAGCAGTACTGGGAGGTTGGGTGCAGTAGTACTGGGAGGCTGGGTGCAGCAGTACTGGGAGGTTGGGTGCAGCAGTACTGGGAGGCTGGGTGCAGCAGTACTGGGAGGCTGGGTGCAGCAGTACTGTTAGGCTGGGTGCAGCAGTACTGGGAGGCTGGGTGCAGCAGTACTGGGAGGTTGTGTGCAGCAGTACTGGGAGGCTGGGTGCAGCAGTACTGGGAGGCTGGGTGCAGCAGTACTGGGAGGATGGGTGCAGCAGTACTGGGAGCAGCTGGGTGCAGCAGTACTGGGAGGCTGGGTGCAGCAGTACTGGGAGGCTGGGTGCAGCAGTACTGGGAGGCTGGGTGCAACAGTACTGGGAGGCTGAGTGCAGCAGTACTGGGAGGCTGGGTGCAACAATACTGGGAGGCTGGGTGCAGCAGTACTGGGAGGCTGGGTGCAGCAGTACTGGGAGGCTGGGTGCAGCAGTACTGGGAGGCTGGGTGCAGCAGTACTGGGAGGGTGTGTGCAGCAGTACTGGGAGGCTGGGTGCAGCAGTACTGGGAGGCTGGGTGCAGCAGTACTGGGAGGTTGGGTGCAGCAGTACTGGGAGGCTGGGTGCAGCAGTACTGGGAGGCTGGGTGCAGCAGTACTGGGAGGCTGGGTGCAGCAGTACTGGGAGGCTGGGTGCAGCAGTACTGGGAGGCTGGGTGCAGCAGTACTGGGAGGCTGGGTGCAGCAGTACTAGGAGGCTGGGTGCAGCAGTACTGGGAGGCTGGGTGCAGCAGTACTGGGAGGCTGGTTGCAGCAGTACTGGGAGGCTTGGTGCAGCAGTACTGGGAGGCTGGGTGCAGCAATACTGGGAGGCTGGGTGCAGCAGTACTGGGAGGCTGGGTGCAGCAGTACTGGGAGGCTGGGTGCAGCAGTACTGGGAGGCTGGGTGCAGCAGTACTGGGAGGTTGTGTGCAGCAGTACTGGGAGGCTGGGTGCAGCAGTACTGGGAGGCTGGGTGCAGCAGTACTGGGAGGTTGGGTGCAGCAGTACTGGGAGGCTGGGTGCAGCAGTACTGGGAGGCTGGGTGCAGCAGTACTGGGAGGCTGGGTGCAGCAGTACTGGGAGGCTGGGTGCAGCAGTACTGGGAGGCTGGGTGCAGCAGTACTGGGAGGCTGGGTGCAGCAGTACTGGGAGGTTGTGTGCAGCAGTACTGGGAGGCTGGGTGTAGCAGTACTGGGAGGTTGTGTGCAGCAGTACTGGAAGGCTGGGTGCAGCAGTACTGGGAGGCTGGGTGCAGCAGTACTGGGAGGTTGGGTGCAGCAGTACTGGGAGGCTGGGTGCAGCAGTACTGGGAGGTTGGGTGCAGCAGTACTGGGAGGTTGGGTGCAGCAGTACTGGGAGGTTGGGTGCAGCAGTACTGGAAGGTTGGGTGCAGCAGTACTGGGAGGCTGGGTGCAGCAGTTCTAAGAGGCTGGGTGCAGCAGTACTGGGAGGCTGGGTGCAGCAGTACTGGGAGACTGGGTGCAGCAGTACTGGGAGGTTGCGTGCAGCAGTACTGGGAGGTTGGGTGCAGCAGTACTGCGACGTTAGGTGCAGCAGTACTGGGACGTGGGGTGCAGCAGTACTGGGAGGTGGGGTGCAGCAGTACTGGGAGGTTGGGTGCAGCAGTACTAGGACGTGAGGTGCAGCGGTACTGAGACGTGGGGTGCAGCAGTACTGGGAGGTGGGGTGCAGCAGTACTGGGAGGTTGGGTGCATCAGTACTGGGACGTGAGGTGCAGCAGTACTGGAACCTGAGGTGCAGCAGTACTGGGACTTGGGGTACAGAAGTACTGGGAGGTGGGGTGCAGCAGTACTGGGAGGTTGGGTGCAGCAGTACTGGGAGGCTGGGTGCAGCAGTACTGGGAGGTTGGGTGAAGTAGTACTGGGAGGTGGGGTGCAGCAGTACTGGGAGGTTGCGTGCAGCAGTACTGGGAGGTTGGGTGCAGCAGTACTGGGAGGTTGGGTGCAGCAGTACTGGGAGGTTGGGTGCAGCAGTACTGGGAGGTTGGGTGCAGCAGTACTGGAAGGTTGGGTGCAGCAGTACTGGGAGGCTGGGTGCAGCAGTTCTGGGAGGCTGGGTGCAGCAGTACTGGGAGGCTGGGTGCAGCAGTACTGGGAGACTGGGTGCAGCAGTACTGGGAGGTTGGGTGCAGCAGTACTGGGAGGCTGGGTGCAGCAGTACTGGGAGGTTGGGTGAAGTAGTACTGGGAGGTGGGGTGCAGCAGTACTGGGAGGTTGCGTGCAGCAGTACTGGGAGGTTGCGTGCAGCAGTACTGGGAGGTTGGGTGCAGCAGTACTGGGAGGTTGGGTGCAGCAGTACTGGGAGGTTGGGTGCAGCAGTACTGCAGCAGGGAAGGTTGGGTGCAGCAGTACTGGGAGACTGGGTGCAGCAGTACTGGGAGGCTGGGTGCAGCAGTACTGGGAGGCTGGGTGCAGCAGTACTGGGAGACTGGGTGCAGCAGTACTGGGAGGTTGGGTGCAGCAGTACTGGGAGGCTGGGTGCAGCAGTACTGGGAGGCTGGAGGCAGCAGTACTGGGAGGCTGGGTGCAGCAGTACTGGGAGACTGGGTGCAGCAGTACTGGGAGGTTGGGTGCAGCAGTACTGGGAGGCTGGGTGCAGTAGTACTGGGAAATGGGGTGCAACAGTACTGGTGCAGCAGTACTGGGAGGCTGGGTGCAGCAGTACTGGGAGGGTGGGTGCAGCAGTACTGGGAGGCTGGGTGCAGCAGTACTGGGAGGCTGGGTGCAGCAGTACTGGGAGGTTGGGTGCAGTACTGGGAGGCTGGGTGCAGCAGTACTGGGAGGCTGGGTGCAGCAGTACTGGGACTGGGTGCAGCAGTACTGGGTGCAGCAGTACTGGGAGGCTGGGTGCAGCAGTACTGGGAGGCTGGGTGCAGCAGTACTGGGAGGCTGGGTGCAGCAGTACTGGGAGGCTGGTGCAGCAGTACTGGGAGGCTGGGTGCAGCAGTACTGGGAGGCTGGGTGCAGCAGTACTGGGAGGCTGGGTGCAGCAGTACTGGGAGGCTGGGTGCAGCAGTACTGGGAGGCTGGGTGCAGCAGTACTGGGAGGCTGGGTGCAGCAGTACTGGGAGGCTGGGTGCAACAGTACTGGGAGGCTGAGTGCAGCAGTACTGGGAGGCTGGGTGCAACAATACTGGGAGGCTGGGTGCAGCAGTACTTGGAGGCTGGGGGCAGCAGTACTGGGAGGCTGGGTGCAGCAGTACTGGGAGGCTGGGTGCAGCAGTACTGGGAGGATGGGTGCAGCAGTAAGGGGAGGCTGGGTGCAGCAGTACTGGGAGGCTGGGTGCAGCAGTACTGGGAGGTACTGGGTGCAGCAGTACCGGGAGGCTGGGAGCATCACTACTGGGAGGCTGGGTGCAGCAGTACTGGGAGGCTGGGTGCAGCAGTACTGGGAGGCTGGGTGCAACAGTACTGGGAGCAGCAGCTGGGTGCAGCAGTACTGGGAGGCTGGGTGCAGCAGTACTGGGAGGCTGGGTGCAGCAGTACTGGGAGGCTGGGTGCAGCAGTACTGGGGAGGTACTGGGTGCAGCAGTACTGGGAGGCTGGGTGCAGCAGTACTGGGAGGCTGGGTGCAGCAGTACTGGGAGGCTGGGTGCAGCAGTACTGGGAGGCTGGGTGCAGCAGTACTGGGAGGCTGGGTGCAGCAGTGCAGCAGTACTGGGAGGCTGGGTGCAGCAGTACTGGGAGGCTGGGTGCAGCAGTACTGGGACTGGGTGCAGCAGTACTGGGAGGCTGGGTGCAGCAGTACTGGGAGGCTGGGTGCAGCAGTACTGGGAGGCTGGGTGCAGCAGTACTGGGAGGCTGGGTGCAGCAGTACTGGGAGCAGTACTGGGAGGCTGGGTGCAGCAGTACTGGGAGGCTGGGTGCAGCAGTACTGGGAGGCTGGGTGCAGCAGTACTGCGAGGCTGGGTGCAGCAGAACTGGGTGCAGCAGTACTGGGAGGCTGGGTGCAGCAGTACTACTGGGCAGCAGTTGGGTGCAGCAGTACTGGTGAGGTACTGGCAGTACTGGGAGGCAGCAGTACTGGGAGGCTGGGTGCAGCAGTACTGGGAGCAGTACTGGGTGCAGCAGTACTGGGAGGTTGGGTGCAGCAGTACTGGGAGGCTGGGTGCAGCAGTACTGGGAGGCTGGGTGCAGCAGTACTGGGAGGCTGGGTGCAGCAGTACTGGGAGGCTGGGTGCAGCAGTACTGGGAGGCTGGGTGCAGCAGTACTGGGAGGCTGGGTGCAGCAGTACTGGGAGGCTGGGTGCAGCAGTACTGGGAGGCTGGGTGCAGCAGTACTGGGAGGCTGGGTGCAGCAGTACTGGGAGGCTGGGTGCAGCAGTACTGGGAGGCTGGGTGCAGCAGTACTGGGAGGCTGGGTGCAGCAGTACTGGGAGGTTGGGTGCAGCAGTACTGGGAGGCTGGGTGCAGCAGTACTGGGAGGCTGGGTGCAGCAGTACTGGGAGGCTGGGTGCAGCAGTACTGGGAGGCTGGGTGCAGCAGTACTGGGAGGCTGGGTGCAGCAGTACTGGGAGGCTGGGTGCAGCAGTACTGGGAGGCTGGGTGCAGCAGTACTGGGAGGCTGGGTGCAGCAGTACTGGGAGGCTGGGTGCAGCAGTACTGGGAGGCTTGGTGCAGCAGTACTGGGAGGCTGGGTGCAGCAGTACTGGGAGGCTGGGTGCAGCAGTACTGGGAGGCTGGGTGCAGCAGTACTGGGAGGCTGGGT
Source organism: Cherax quadricarinatus (assembly GCF_038502225.1). Lineage (NCBI taxonomy): Eukaryota > Metazoa > Arthropoda > Malacostraca > Decapoda > Parastacidae > Cherax > Cherax quadricarinatus. The sequence continues at coordinate 22,783,041 of NC_091297.1, forward strand.
GCAGCAGTACTGGGAGGCTGGGTGCAGCAGTACTGGGAGGTTGGGTGCAGCAGTACTGGGAGGCTGGGTGCAGCAGTACTGGGACTGGTGCAGCAGTACTGGGTGCAGCAGTACTGGGAGGCTGGGTGCAGCAGTACTGGGAGGCTGGGTGCAGCAGTACTGGGAGGCTGGGTGCAGCAGTACTGGGAGGCTGGGTGCAGCACTACTGGGAGGCTGGGTGCAGCAGTACTGGGAGGCTGGGTGCAGCAGTACTGGGAGGCTGGGTGCAGCAGTACTGGGAGGCTACTGGGAGGCTGGGTGCAGCAGTACTGGGAGGCTGGGTGCAGCAGTACTGCAGCAGTACTGGGAGGCTGGGTGCAGCAGTACTGGGAGGCTGGGTGCAGCAGTACTGGGAGGCTGGGTGCAGCAGTACTGGGAGGCTGGGTGCAGCAGTACTGGGAGGCTGGGTGCAGCAGTACTGGGAGGCTGGGTGCAGCAGTACTGGGAGGTTGGGTGCAGCAGTACTGGGAGGCTGGGTGCAGCAGTACTGGGAGGCTGGGTGCAGCAGTACTGGGAGGCTGGGTGCAGCAGTACTGGGAGGCTGGGTGCAGCAGTACTGGGAGGCTGGGTGCAGCAGTACTGGGAGGCTGGGTGCAGCAGTACTGGGAGGCTGGGTGCAGCAGTTCTGGGCGGTTGCTGGGTGCAGCAGTACTGGGAGGCTGGGTGCAGCAGTACTGGGAGGCTGGGTGCAGCAGTACTGGGAGGTTGGGTGCAGCAGTACTGGGAGGCTGGGTGCAGCAGTACTGGAGGCTGGGTGCAGCATGACTTGTAGGCTGGGTGCAGCAGTACTGGGAGGCTGGGTGCAGCAGTACTGGGAGGCTGGGTGCAGCAGTACTGGGAGGCTGGGTGCAGCAGTACTGGGAGGCTGGGTGCAGCAGTACTGGGGAGGCTGGGTGCAGCAGTACTGGGAGCAGTACTGGGAAGGCTGGGTGCAGCAGTACTGGGAGGCTGGGTGCAGCAGGCTGGGTGCAGCAGTACTGGGAGGCTGGGTGCAGCAGTACTGGGTGCAGCAGTACTGGGAGGCTGGGTGCAGCAGTACTAGGCTGGGGAGGCTGGGTGCAGCAGTACTGGGAGGCTGGGTGCAGCAGTACTGGGAGGCTGGGTGCAGCAGTACTGGGAGGCTGGGTGCAGCAGTACTGGGAGGCTGGGTGCAGCAGTACTACTGCAGCAGGGAGGCTGGGTGCAGCAGTACTGGGAGGCTGGGTGCAGCAGTACTACTGGTTGCAGCAGTACTGGGTGCAGCAGTACTGGGAGGCTGGGTGCAGCAGTACTGGGACTGGGTGCAGCAGTACTGGGAGGCTGGGTGCAGCAGTACTGGGAGGCTGGGTGCAGCAGTACTGGGAGGCTGGGTGCAGCAGTACTGGGAGGCTGGGTGCAGCAGTACTGGGAGGCTGGGTGCAGCAGTACTGGGAGGCTGGGTGCAGCAGTACTGGGAGGCTGGGTGCAGCAGTACTGGGAGGCTGGGTGCAGCAGTACTGGGAGGCTGGGTGCAGCAGTACTGGGAGGCTGGGTGCAGCAGTACTGGGAGGCTGGGTGCAGCAGTACTGGGAGGCTGGGTGCAGCAGTACTGGGAGGCTGGGTGCAGCAGTACTGGGAGGCTGGGTGCAGCAGTACTGGGAGGCTGGGTGCAGCAGTACTGGGAGGTTGTGTGCAGCAGTACTGGGAGGCTGGGTGCAGCAGTACTGGGAGGTTGGGTGCAGCAGTACTGGGAGGCTGGGTGCAGCAGTACTGGGAGGCTGGGTGCAGCAGTACTGGGAGGCTGGGTGCAGCAGTACTGGGAGGCTGGGTGCAGCAGTACTGGGAGGCTGGGTGCAGCAGTACTGGGAGGCTGGGTGCAGCAGTACTGGGAGGCTGGGTGCAGCAGTACTGGGAGGCTGGGTGCAGCAGTACTGGGACGCTCGGTGCAGTACTGGGAGGCTGAGTGCAGCAGTACTGGGAGGCTGGGTGCAGCAGTACTGGGAGGCTGGGTGCAGCAGTACTGGGAGGCTGGGTGCAGCAGTACTGGGAGGCTGGGTGCAGCAGTACTGGGAGGCTGGGTGCAGCAGTACTGGGAGGCTGGGTGCAGCAGTACTGGGAGGCTGGGTGCAGCAGTACTGGGAGGCTGGGTGCAGCAGTACTGGGAGGTTGGGTGCAGCAGTACTGGGAGGCTGGGTGCAGCAGTACTGGGAGGCTGGGTGCAGCAGTACTGGGAGGTTGGGTGCAGCAGTACTGGGAGGCTGGGTGCAGCAGTACTGGGAGGCTGGGTGCAGCAGTACTGGGAGGCTGGGTGCAGCAGTACTGGGAGGCTTGGTGCAGCAGTACTGGGAGGCTGGGTGCAGCAGTACTGGGAGGCAGGGTGCAGCAGTACTGGGAGGCTTGGTGCAGCAGTACTGGGAGGCTGGGTGCAGCAGTACTGGGAGGCTGGGTGCAGCAGTACTGGGAGGCTGGGTGCAGCAGTACTGGGAGGCTGGGTGCAGGTACTGGGTGCAGCAGTACTGGGAGGCTGGGTGCAGCAGTACTGGGAGGTTGTGTGCAGCAGTACTGGGAGGCTGGGTGCAGCAGTACTGGGAGGCTGGGTGCAGCAGTACTGGGAGGTTGGGTGCAGCAGTACTAGGCTGGGTGCAGCAGTACTGGGAGGTTGGGTGCAGCAGTACTGGGAGGCTGGGTGCAGCAGTACTGGGAGGTTGTGTGCAGCAGTACTGGGAGGCTGGGTGCAGCAGTACTGGGAGGCTGGGTGCAGCAGTACTGGGAGGTTGGGTGCAGCAGTACTGGGAGGCTGGGTGCAGCAGTACTGGGAGGTTGGGTGCAGCAGTACTGGGAGGCTGGGTGCAGCAGTACTGGGAGGGGTGCAGCAGTACTGGGAGGCTGGGTGCCGCTCTACTGGGAGGCTGGGTGCAGCAGTACTGGGAGGCTGGGTGCAGCAGTACTGGGAGGCTGGGTGCAGCAGTACTGGGAGGCTGGGTGCAGCAGTACTGGGAGGCTGGGTGCAGCAGTACTGGGAGGCTGAGTGCAGCAGTACTGGGAGGCTGGGTGCAGCAGTACTGGGAGGCTGGTGCAGCAGTACTGGGAGGCTGGGTGCAGCAGTACTGGGAGGCTGGGTGCAGCAGTACTGGGAGGTACTGTGTGCAGCAGTACTGGGAGGCTGGGTGCAGCAGTACTGGGAGGCTGGGTGCAGCAGTACTGGGAGGTTGGGTGCAGCAGTACTGGGAGGCTGGGTGCAGCAGTACTGGGAGGCTGGGTGCAGCAGTACTGGGAGGCTGGGTGCAGCAGTACTGGGAGGCTTGGTGCAGCAGTACTGGGAGGCTGGGTGCAGCAGTACTGGGAGGCAGGGTGCAGCAGTACTGGGAGGCTTGGTGCAGCAGTACTGGGAGGCTGGGTGCAGCAGTACTGGGAGGCAGGGTGCAGCAGTACTGGGAGGCTTGGTGCAGCAGTACTGGGAGGCTGGGTGCAGCAATACTGGGAGGCTGGGTGCAGCAGTACTGGGAGGCTGGGTGCAGCAGTACTGGGAGGCTGGGTGCAGCAGTACTGGGCAGCAGCTGGGTGCAGCAGGCTGGGTGCAGCAGTACTGGGAGGCTGGGTGCAGCAGTACTGGGAGGCTGGGTGCAGCAGTACTGGGAGGCTGGGTGCAGCAGTACTGGGAGGCTGGGTGCAGCAGTACTGGGAGGCTGGGTGCAGCAGTACTGGGAGGCTGGGTGCAGCAGTACTGGGAGGCTGGGTGCAGCAGTACTGGGAGGCTGGGTGCAGCAGTTCTGGGAGGTTGTGTGCAGCAGTACTGGGAGGCTGGGTGCAGCAGTACTGGGAGGTTGTGTGCAGCAGTACTGGAAGGCTGGGTGCAGCAGTACTGGGAGGCTGGGTGCAGCAGTACTGGGAGGTTTGGTGCAGCAGTACTGGGAGGCTGGGTGCAGCAGTACTGGAAGGCTGGGTGCAGCAGTACTGGGAGGCTGGGTGCAGCAGTACTGGGAGGTTGGGTGCAGCAGTACTGGGAGGCTGGGTGCAGCAGTACTGGGAGGCTGGGTGCAGCAGTACTGGGAGGCTTGGTGCAGCAGTACTGGGAGGTTGGGTGCAGTAGTACTGGGAGGCTGGGTGCAGCAGTACTGGGAGGCTGGGTGCAGCAGTACTGGGAGGTTGGGTGCAGCAGTACTTGGAGGTTGTGTGCAGCAGTACTGGAAGGCTGGGTGCAGCAGTACTGGGAGGCTGGGTGCAGCAGTACTGGGAGGTTGGGTGCAGCAGTACTTGGAGGCTGGGTGCAGCAGTACTGTGAGGCTGGGTGCAGCAGTACTGGGAGGCTGGGTGCAGCAGTACTGGGAGGCTGGGTGCAGCAGTACTGGGAGGCTGGGTGCAGCAGTACTGGGAGGCTGGGTGCAGCAGTACTGGGAGGTTGGGTGCAGCAGTACTGGGAGGTTGTGTGCAGCAGTACTGGAAGGCTGGGTGCAGCAGTACTGGGAGGCTGGGTGCAGCAGTACTGGGAGGTTGAGTGCAGCAGTACTGGGAGGCTGGGTGCAGCAGTACTGGGAGGCTGGGTGCAGCAGTACTGGGAGGCTGGGTGCAGCAGTACTGGGAGGCTTGGTGCAGCAGTACTGGTATACATTTTCATGGTTATCCAGCTACCTCTATACTTTTGGTTATAATCGTATTTACAGCCTCAGTGGAGGGAACACTTTGTTCGATGGTTCTGTAACTGATTTATAAAAAGAATTATCCCGAGTTAATAGTTTAAAAGTTTTTCGTTACACATAAATTTACTAGACTAAATGTTTAATTTAGATCTAAAAAAAAAACAATAAACTCTTTGACGGTCTTGCCGAGGTTAATTTCTTACGAATGAGACGAGTATTGTTTTGGTTGCTTATCGCTTCACTCTGGTGGCCTGGTGGTTAACGCTCTCGCTTCACACGGTGAGGGCCTGGGTTCGATTCCCAGCCAGAGTAGAAACATTGGACGTGTTTCTTTCCACCTGTTGTCTATGTTCCCCATCAGTAAAATGGGTACCTGGGTGTTAGTCGACTGGTGTGGGTCGCATCCTGGGACACTGACCTAAGGAGGCCTGGTCACAGACCGGGCCGCGGGGGCGTTGACCCCCGGAACTCTCTTCAGGTAAAACCTCCTCTTATTCGTCTTTTTCTTTTTTAATTTGAGGAACAAACTAAAACAACATTTTCACTGTGGCTGATACGTTCGTTAACGTCAAGTCATTGTTTCTTGTGGTTTGTATCTAATATTTCTAGCAGTTTGTTGCCTTTGCTCTTCGCAGATAGACTTAATTCCTAATGAGTGTAAAATAATATTTTCTTGCCTCTAATTTTTGTTAGCAAATAAGGTATATTAATGTTTTATATTCCAATATCCATTATATTTTACTGTATACTAGAACACTGAATCTTCTCTCTCACGCCTCCGATCACTGCAGCTGCCTAGACAGGGATTTGATGATTTGATATTTCGTCCTTAATATTGAGATGTCTGTGAGTTTTACAATTATAACTGTTATTCTATTTTCGAGATCATTTAGCAGAAGTTGCGAAAGGAATTGAGCCAAGGATCAATCCCTGAAGAACAGTTATTGGCTGTGCACTCAAAAACTTGTTTGTTTGATATTACTCGTTGTTTCCAGTTAGAGAGCCAGTCTTTGAAACATATCTAAAGTTTGTTGCCTATAATATACGCCTTTATTTTTGGATAACTTTCAATGAGCATGTTCACTTATACCTGCTGCCCCTGTTCACCTAGCAGTCAGTAGGTACTAGGGGGTTTATCGACTTTTTGTGGGTCGCATCCTCCGGTGGTAGCGGTTGCATAACTTGAGGCTTCGCTTTGAAATGACCTGAGGTCAGATAACAGCTCTTTGACTGCAAAGCTGATTAGTGTACAACAAAATATATAATACATTGCCGACAACTTTCTGAAAATTTCACATTCTATAAACGTACAAGATTTTAAATATGTTTAATTGAAAGAATTCCAAGAAATTTATAAGGCACCATCTATTATTCGCGAAATCTTTGTGATTTCAGGTTATTAATAATTATCTCCCAGAAATTATGCGGTCTTGTCCCTAATGAGATATTTTTCAGTGAAAGCGAAATCCTTGGAATTCTTTTCCGAGGTGCGAGATAAGCCCTAAGTTTTGGTAATTGATTGTATGACGATGATAGCTAATCATATACAGAACAGCGGATGAAGGTAATTTAATCAACTCCCTGTTATTATTCACAGGCATTGCTCAAGCGAGTACAAGAAATCCTGGAAATATATCTAACTATCTATCTATCTGTCTCTCTATCTATCTATCTATCTATCTATCTGTCTATCTATCTAACTATCTATCTATCTATATATATATATATATATATATATATATATATATATATATATATATATATATATATATATATATATATATATATATATATATATATATATGTGTGTGTGTGTGTGTGTGTGTGTGTGTGTGTGTGTGTGTGTGTGTGTGTGTGTGTGTGTGTGTGTGTGTGTGCAATAAGATCACAGTAAACAGGTGATTTCAGAATACGCAAAACAACCACTGTGAAAGAATAGAGAAGTTCCAAGTGCTTTCGTGACTACTCACATTATCAACGAACAATGAAAGTAAAGCATCAAAAGAAGGTATATAAAGGGGTAGCCCACACTTCACTATCAGATCCCACAACAATGAAACACCTGACGCGAGACAGCAGGCCCGCCGGCCGAACTAGACAGGTCCTTCATACAACTCACCAACAAACTATTCTACTCAAGAAACAGGAAATTTAAAAAATTATTTGTCCAATGTATTATTAAATTCTTCCCAAATTCTATTAATTATAAATGGATCTAATTTATATAAACCAAAGGAAATATTCATATTATTGTCAAAACTGCTTTTTATGAAACAAGATTCAATTATATTTCTGTCGACCATGGACTTGCTTGATACTACTTTCTCAACTTTTTGAAAATCAATTGGATGGTTAAAATCTCTTATATGAATAAATGTTGGTTCTCCCTTACCATGAAAACTTGGCTGATATGCCTTCTCTTTTTAAGACTTTCAATATTAAAGTTGTATTCAAAAATCTTGATACAGTAAAAAAAACTTTTGATAAAGAATTCCCCCCAAAATGCTGATGGATGTGTCTATAAGATTCCTTGTAAAATTTGCGATAAAGTTTATTACGGTCAAACTGGTAAAAATCTCGAACTAAGATTAAAACAACATAAATACAGCATTAGAACGGGACAAGATTCCAATGCTCTATTTATTCATGTAAGAGATTTTAACCATCCAATTGATTTTCAAAAAGTTGAGAAAGTAGTATTAAGCAAGTCCATGGTCGACAGGAATATAATTGAATCTTGTTTCATAAAAAGCAGTTTTGACAATAATATGAATATTTCCTTTGGTTTATGTAAATTAGATCCATTTATAATTAGTAGAATTTGGGAAGAATTTAATAATACATTGGACAAATAATAATTTTTTAAATTTCTTATTTCTTGAGTAGAATAGTTTGTTGGTGGGTTGTATGAAGGACCTGTCTAGTTTGGCCGGCGGGCCTGCTGTCTCGCGTCAGGTGTTTCATTGTTGTGGGATCTGATAGTGAGGTGTGGGCTACCCCTTTATATACCTTCCTTTGATGCTTTACTTTTATTGTTCCTTGATAATGTGAGTAGTCACGAAATCGCTTGGAACTTCTCTTTTCTTTCACAGTTGTTGTTTTACACACACACACACACACACACACATATATATATATATATATATATATATATATATATATATATATATATATATATATATATATATATATATATATATATATATATATATGCAAAACAACCACTCTGAAAGAATAGAGAAATTCCAAGCGCTTTCGTGACTACTCACATTATCAAGGAACTATGAAAGTGAAGCATCCAAGGAAGCTATATAAGGGGTCGGCCAGCACCTCACTATCAGATCCCACAACGGTTAAACACGTGACGCGCGGCGAGCCAACTTGAACAGGTCCTTTGCAAAACTCACCCCCAAGCTATTTATTTGTCCAGTGTATTATTAAATTCTACCCAAATTCTATTAATTATAAATGGATCTAATTTATATAAACCAAAGGAAATATTCATATTATTGTCAAAACTGCTTTTTATGAAACAAGATTCAATTATATTCCTGTCGACCATGGACTTGCTTGATACTACTTTCTCAACTTTTTGAAAATCAATTGGATGGTTAAAATCTCTTACATGAATAAATAGAGCATTGGAATCTTGTCCAGTTCTAATGCTATATTTATGTTGTTTTAATCTTAGTTCGAGATTTTTACCAGTTTGACCGTAATAAACTTTATCGCAAATTTTACAAGGAATCTTATAGACACATCCATCAGCATTTTGGGGGGAATTCTTAATCAAAAGTTTTTTTACTGTATCAAGATTTTTGAATACAACTTTAATATTAAAAGTCTTAAGAAGAGAAGGCATATCAACCAAGTTTTCATGGTAAGGGAGAACCAACATATTTTTAGTTGAATAAGGCTGGTTGCCCTTTTTTGGATTATAAAAAGTGTTCCTAGCAACTTTAAAAGATTTATCAATTACATTTCTTGGGTATTTTAAATCATTACCTATTTCATAAATTTTGGATATTTCCTCATCTATGAACTCAGGACTACAAATTCGTAAAGCTCTCAAAAACATTGATGAGAAAACAGACAGTTTGACTCTATCTTGATGCGAGGAATAATAGTGGACATAGGAACATTCTATATATATATATATATATATATATATATATATATATATATATATATATATATATATATATATATATATATATATATATATATATATATATATATATATATATATATATATATATATATAATGAGAGTGTGTGTGTGTGTGTAACTAGGCGGAATATGTAAGTAATGCATGTAAATATCTATTTGTCCTGTTTATCCAGGGCAAATAGATAGGTAGAGTATGTAGCTTTATACGATGAAATGAATACGAAATTATTTCGCTACAAGTTGACGTACTCTATTTAATTAACAATAGAAGCATGTTAGTGTTCCCCATAAAAATTATTGTTGCTCTTACTTTTGATACTTTAAAAATAAATTCTAAGTGAATCTTTGACAATAATAACAATAATAATAATAATCATTATTTTTATCATTCATATTATTATTATTATTATTATTATTATTATTATTATTAATATTATTATTATTATTATTATTATTATTATTATGAAATGTAAATGTTAAGTCATAAAGGTCAAAGAGCAGCTGGAAGGTTCTCAGGCTTAATGTAAGGAAGGTTATGGTTGCTAGAATTCCATAAACCTCCGGCCGTTTGTTGACCAGCAGCAAGGTGATCCATTGAGGCTTTGCAATTGTAGGTGAAAACTCGATCTAGCATATATATCTAGAGTATATATGCTCGATCGAGCAATACTCTAATAAGATCGAGTATATTGCTGAGTATATCGAGAAATATTTCTGACTAGATCGAGAATATTTCTAATGAAGTCGAGTGTAATTCCTAGATTACTAAATTCGTTGTTTCTCTGTTTTGATACAACGATCGCTAGTTCGACCATCCCATCCCCCAGTTTTTCCCTCGACCTCCTCCCCCACCCTTTCCCCACCGTCCACTGTTCCAAATTCACCCCTCTTTTTCACTAGTTCTGCGGCTTTACTAAATGTGGCGTTGCTTATAACATACTCTGATCCCGATTTCATTTTCTGCTTGGATTCTCCGGCGGCTTCTATTTAACTAGGAACCACCGCCGGCTTGGGAGCTTCTCATTTAGCTTCAGAATTAGAAGGACGCGAGAGTTTAATTAAGCATAAACTCCGTCTCGCGTGGTCTTGAGCCCTTCAAGAAAGATGGGAATGCTTGCGCCCGATTTTAGTTTTTTCTGTACAGCAAATCAACGCACTTTGTTCAGTTTTTGATGAGACAGAGAGTGAGAGAGAGGGACAGAGAGAGAGACCAGGAAAACCAGTGCCAAAGAGCGAGAGTAAGAGCCAAAGAGGGAGAGTCAGAGAACGAAAACAAGTTTGCAATAGCCAAAGTGAGAGAAGAAGAAAGCAAGAGCCAACAAGAGAGTCAAAGAGCGAGTGGGAAAGAGGAAGAGCCATAGAGCGAGAGTCAAAGAGCAAAAGCCAGAGAGTGAGAGTCAGAGAGCAAGAATCTGAGAGAGAGAGTCAGATTGGGAAGGACGAGGAGATAATTTCAATTATTCACTAATCTAACACTGAATACAAAATCATTCACTGATACTTATGTTCCTATTAATAAAAGTTGTATTTTTTACACTTGATATACACTATGAAACAATAGTTCGGGAAGCCTAATTTATTTACACTGATCATTAATAGTTTATTCACTTCATTTCACTTTTTCACTTATGTGGTTTCGTATTTCGAGTTCAATGTCTTTTCCAGCTACTACTATTTCTCGCATTTCTCTTATTCTCTTTCGGCACTCTCATATTCTCTCGTTCTTCTTACTTTCTCATCTCTCACATTCTTTCAGTCTGCGTTCTGGTTTTATAAACCTGGACATCACGTAATGTGTCAAGTAATGTTCGTTTTAGGATGTCATTGTATTTTATCTTAAGAAACAAAAATGTTCCTAACTGCTTATGCTAAGTTCGTGGTTTGTGGAAATAAACGGTGTAAAATACCAACACAATGGAAATATAAACACTTAAGCAGTATAATATGATCCTTTATTGACTACGTGTCGCCCACACAGTGGGCTTTATCAAGTCACAAACAGACCTGTTTGTAACTTGATAAAGTTCACTGTGAGGGCGAAACGTTGTCAATAAAGAATCACATTATACAGTTCTTGTGTTTATATTTCCTTAGTGGTTTGCGTTGGCTTTTATAAATCCCTTACTCCATCCTGTGACGCTTTTAGTAGTTCAACTTATTTGCTAGTAATCGTGGTGATTTGAAGCAAAATGGCTATAAAGTCGTTGTGGTCACATCTCCGGGGAAATCACAGAGTATTTCTACCAAGAAATAATCCAACAAGGCAGTGAAAAGTAATCTTCACAAAGGATTTGTAAGGTTGATTAAATTCCTCGATGAGATTTGACTTAGTTTGTTTTTCTGTTACTATGTTCATCAGAGAGGCTTGCTTATGTGTGAGTGTGCTTGCTTCCTTGCTAGGCTCGAGTGTCAGCGTTTTGTGTTTCTATGCGAGTGAGCGTTTGGACTCTATAAAAAGAAATTTATCAACTTATTGCCTGAGGTTTAGGTGGAATTGTTTAGCACAATACAAGAATATATTAGATGTATTAGTAACTATTATTAGGAAGAGTGATATAGAGACAGGCATAAATGTGAGAACTACGTGGAGTCAGAACCATTAAGTTTCATCGAGAACCCACTAAAATTACAAAAATTAAAAGTTGACGAGAGCTCGGGAGATAATACTACACAGAACCCTATACACAGGGAATTATTATATATTGTTTTCTATTACAGTTAAAACGCGTAGATTTAAGCTTTAGGTGTAAAGAAGAGGAACGTATATGGAAAGTACTTCGGAATAAAGTTAACAGAATATTTAACAGTTAACACAGAGGCTATCGGCAGGGAATTCTCAAATGTTACCTCGATCGAAGACTATCTACTTGGAAATTCTAATTCGTCATGTCACTTAAGACTCAGTGTAACTTTGAAACTCTTAAGTTTAAGCTCTACATTGGAAAAGAATTCGACTAACACACAAAATGACTTATTCGATTCCCGTATTAAACTGGGCATTAGTCCTTGGCGATTAGTAATATACCTAAAATAGAGAGTGGCGTTGATATGATATTGGGAAGAATAACATATTATAGCCAGAAACTGGTTTATGTATAAAAAGGCGACACCTTTATGAAAATATTTGAGTGACTGTAATTTATATTCTTCATTTAACCTTAATTTTCAAATTATGTTTATATATTTATGAATCTACAGTAACCTAATTTGGTTATTGGAGTTATCTTTCCTTTTCGTCTAAGTTTCTGTGCGTTAATTTGATGTTAATGCATATCACCTTTAAATAAGGATTGGATTGTTATTAGGCTGTGTATGTTAAAATATTCAAATTTGTTTCAAAAAGTTTTCCTGTGTTACTTTCCGTGCAATGATTTGTTAATGTCTCCTTTAATAATCTTTAAACTTACACAGCTTCTGTATCAGACTGTTTCATTATAATTAATTACTAATATTGGACAACTCGTTTCCGTGGAATACCTACTGAATACCTTTTCTGACTGACTTCTAGATTTCAGAACTGGTGTATCTAACTCAAAGGAAATTTCGGAGTGTTATTCGGCTCTATAGGTACTATTTTATATAACAGCAAATTGTGCGTATCATACATTATCCATCTTGAGTACTAAGAAGTTGTAGTATCTAAGTCGACGTCAGCACACCTGTCCTCTAATACCTGTAGTCATAACTCAAATGAAAACAGTAGATTTTTTAATTTTCAATTATTATATGCCTTATTGATACAAACATTTATCATAATAAATAAGCGGAAAGGCAAAATTTTATTGTTTTACTAATTTTAAACCGCTTTATGACTTCGACTTTTCTGGGCTGGATCCAGACTGTCAGGTATCTTGAATCCGACATTACAAATTTCGGTTCGGTCTGTTTTCACATCATGCAACGTTTGCATTTATAACAGTTTATTCAGTCTAGGGAAACATAATATAATTTGTAAAATTTAAGGTTATATTTTTGTTGTTTTATTTGTATTTTTTGCAGATATTTTACTAACGCCCAAATATAAAATTTAAACAATTTTTTGTACATTGGCCCGATACAATTAAAAGTAACTATTTTTTTCATATTTTTCTTCACCTGTGAAAGCATGTATAAGCTATCGTCTAATAACTGGTCTGGAACCAGGGCGCGAGGGCGGTCTGGAACCAGGGCGCGAGGGCGGTGACCTCCGGAAGCAACTCCAGGTAGACTCGTCTTGGATAATAATTGTAATGAAATTTAGTGATATGGTATCGAGAGCAAACTCCCATGAGAAGTGTTATTGTCTCACTACCACCACTCGTAGATGATGTAACATTCCAAGTTTGAAAGTGTACGGAAAATCCAACTTACGTTTGAACAATAACAAATTGATGGTGTTGTTGTCGAGAGCTTTCTCTTCCACTTTTCCGTATGATAATTTGAAAACGCCCGTTCTCACCACTTTTTGTTCCTGAGCCTTTTAGGAACCCATGAGGATATCTTCACAATTCTTTTTTTAAATTCTCAGATTTTCACGGTGTTTCACCGGGTTGATTTTAAGCAAATAGGCTTCTTTAGGGTGGTGAGTTCCAGGTTGTTGGCCTCATTAGGTCTCTTGAGGATAATGTCTCATTACTTTATCATATTGTTATATAATTTTAGCATGATTTAAAAGACTGAGTTTCAGTTTCTGAGCTTCCAGAGGATGTTGATTAATTCACTCTGGCGCTTTGGAGGGATTTTAGTATCATTTTTAGGTATTATTATACATAATATTGGCCGTCTTCCGTGGAATTAGGAAGTGAGGACTGAGTTTCGGTAACTGCGCACTCAGTTACCGAAACACATCTATATTATTCAGTATCTGTGTTCATAATAGTACATTAATAATAATAATAATAATAATAATAATAATAATAATAATAATAATAATAATAATAATAATAATAATAATAATAATAATAATAATATACTGTTCTTCACTGGATTCACTCCTGGTATTTATTATATACAATATATTGCTGTTTATCATACTTTCAGTTAGAGATGAGCGATATATATACAATTCAATTTTTTTATCGTTTTGATTGCGACATAAATATATATAACCAACAGAAATATATTGCCAGAAATATTAAAACGACACATTACAAATTTGATTTATATGGTACAGATAGTCTTATCTTCCAGTACGAGCAGTGACAGTGAGATTGCCCAAAATATATCATGATTTAATCTAAACTAAAAATAAACATATATTAATCATGGGGATACATAAAACTAATATTATAATTGAAACAGATAATTTTTTGTGTTCGAATAAATTTGTCGCCAAATTAGTATTGTTGTCCGAAAAGTAATGTGAATGTTTTTTTACAATGGGCAGCGGAGTGAAGAGAGAGATCGGTTTACAAACCACTGCTCTGCAGTTATTAGCTGCTGTGGAGGAATTAATGTCTGTGTAATAACGAGCTGCATAACTGCTGTCGTAGCTTGTATGTACCTCTGCACTGCCGCTATGTGACACTAAAGCCATGTGACACTTCCTTCAGCAGCTACGTCACTCTCGCCTCTGAAGCTACCTGACATTAACCACTGCAGCTATGTGATACCCCGATTGCAGCTGCTTGACACTCTCCACTGCAGCTACGTGAAGTGCCTTACTGCAGCTGTGACGCTCCTCGCCGCAGCTATGTTTAGCGTCCAACTGCAACCATAATTTTTGATAAGGTGAGATCATCCAAAGATGTAGAGAGGCCAAAGTCAAATGAGCTAAACATGGAAAAGCATAAAAGGCAAAGCATTCAGGTAAATAAGGAGCCGAACCGAACAACCAAAAACGAATGTGCATGGATAAGGAGGGAGACCCAACGGCAGTATGAGGACAACATAGCATCGAAAGCGAAATCTGACCCAAAGCTGTTGTACAATCACATCAGGAGGAAAACAACAGTCAAGGTCCAGGTAATTACGATGATGAAGGAAAGAGGTAATCTCACAAGAAATGACCGGGAAGTATTCTCAGTGGAGACAGAGTGGCTTCCAGCAAACCAAGGTGGTAGGGTACATCAACAAATGCTGGGCACACTACACACACCAAAGATGAGGTGAAGAAAATGCTGTATAAACTAGGCACCTCGAAGGCGGTGGGCCCAGACAACATTTCTCTCTGGGTCCTGAGAGAGGGAACAGAGGTCTGTGTATGCTGCTAACAACAGTCTTCAACAAATATATCGAAAGTCACTCCTTCAACTATCCTGCCGGCTTTCCACAACAGTATAGTAGCGATCTCACGCTTCATTACACTCCCACGTGTGGCCTGCGTCACTCCCACGTACTTCCCACAGCACTCGCTTGCCTCCCAACGCATTTTTACGTGCTTCCCACAGTACTCCCACGTGTGTGGGTGCTGGTCACTCACAGCTGCTTGAAGAATGAAGGACCCAAAGGGGGCTGTTGAAAATGCATCACAAAGCAAACATTGACAGGCTTGCAGATTCAATTTGCGTTGGGGACTGGAACTTTTTTTTTCACAAGAATGCCCTGAATATTTCTACGCATTTTGCATTCAATTTATGCGTCAAGTTATAGCTCGTCATTTTAACACCACTGATGTCTGTTCATAGCTACACAGTTTTCTGGTATGTATTTAGCAATTGGTGAGGTAAGAGGCACCGAGTCAATAAATGGATGTAAGGAGAGAAAAGTCTAAGACTTTATTACGGTATTTCGCTCAAAAAGGAGCTTTATTAAGTTCCCTTGATCGAGACTTGATTATGATAAAGTTCCCCACCAATCTAAATGTTGTCATTATGAAGTTTTACACTATTTTACATATCTCCTCATCCAAGATTTATTATTACCGCTCATGTCCAGATATCGCGAATATTTCTGGTATGTTTTTTTTTAACTCTTGGTCTACGAGTGTGGAATATTGTAAGGAATATTGCTAGTGTGAACTCTGCAAGGAATGTTCTTAGTGTGAAACTCTGTAAGGAATGTTGTTAGCGTGTTACCCCAGCTGGGCCACCTCTTGGAAGAGGCCCGGCCGGGCGCTTGTACCGGCGAATCTACAAAAGTGAGAGATTCTGTGAGGAATGTTGTTAGTGTGAAACTATGTGAGGAATGTTCTTAGTGTGAAACTCTGTGAGGAATGTTCTTAATGTGAGATTTTGTGAGGAATGTTCTTAGGGGTGAGATTTTGTGAGGAATGTTCTTAGTGTGAGACACTGTGAGCGATCCTGAGAGTGTGAAACACTTAGTAACATTGCAAGTTTTCCTGGATGATAACTTTATATCCAGACATATGTAACTTGGGTATTTATAACATCAATACAACACCGTTAGCTTTTCACAAATTTTTTTTAATACAAACGCAGACAATAAGCTGAAAATCACACTTATAATGTTATACGGGAAGTATTTTACTTACGTCAGGATACAAAAAGCCCTTATTTTGTTGAGTTATTTACTAATCAACTCGTTTATATTTATTATTTATATGTTGAAATTAATGATTATAAGAAGACTAAAAACTGACTTACGAATCTCAGTTCAGGCTGCTAGAAAAACCTATTTATCTGATGCGTCAGTTTATGAGATTCTTTGAGAAAGTATGACAATAAATTTATATCTTATTATTATCTTTTCTCGCTATTATTTTTATTATAATTGTAATTATTATTATTATTATTATTATTATTATTAATATTATTATTATTATTATTATTAATATTATTATTATTATTATTATTATTATTATTATTATTATTATACACGGTTTAATTATTGATAAATTGAGAATAAGCAATAAAAACATGGAGAGGATCAAGATTATCAGGCTAAGTAAATATGGAGAAAGCACGAAGTTAGAAAGAGGCAGAAATATGTTAGGAAAGGCTAATTGCCTCGGTGTGAATAGACCTAGCTAGACAGAGAGGAATTCAGCGGGCCTGAAGGAGGGGAAGAAGGAGAAAGAGGAGGGGAGAAGGAGGAGGAGGAGGAGTTGTTATTTTATAGGCGCATATATCTTTTATCTTCCTAATTTTATCAGTTGTACTCACGCTTAGAAAACTAAGGAATAACATTAATTTACCCATAAAAAAGGGTACCGTCACAGACATTATTCAAGATAAATGAAAAAGGCAAAGTTCAGATTCTATAGAAACTAAACGAAGCGACTCTTACAACTCTGACATGACAGCAGTTTACAATATTCTGAATAAGACTCAGCAGGACAGAGACAGAGGCGGAATAAAGGAAAGCTAAAGATGAATGTAATTCCCGTAGGTGATTAATAATTTGAACGTGATAAAGATGTTTTAATATTAGACATAATATCCTTTATAAACTCAATAAAGGCGAATAATCGTTGGTAAAAATTGGTGAGTACTTGTGGCAACTATTTCTCATGTACAGTGTCAGAATTGTTCATCCCCTAAATGATGTCTAATCTATAAAGCATAATCAGAGTCATGTGAAGTAATTTTGGGCAGATATCTGCAAGTCATTAGTCATTCTCATAATGGCACATTCCATTAAATTTATACACATAAATTTGCTGCTTCTTACGAGTACTGATGCAATATTCCAGTCAATTGAAAATAACACTCAGGTTCATAAAGGTTGCATTATAAGTCTGGTTCCTTCTATTCATTATATTTGCTGTTTTATTTTGAATGTCAAATATTTCCCTTGTTTTCAAAAATGTAAATAGAATTCGATTTACAGCAAAAAAGCTTGCACACATCATTATTATAGGACTATTTCATATTAACAAATTCTTGAGAGTTGTGTCATGGCTGAATATTATTGTTTACCATTTAAATTAGAGTTGAATAACAAATTCTGGAAATACGTTACAAGCAGTCAATTTGTATGCATTTTATTTTCGCTGTTTTAAATCTTACTTCAATTATTGTTGAGACAAATTAAAACGAAGCAAGTGATAACACAATTACCATCAGAAGTGTAAGAAATACACGTGGTACTACAATACTTAAGATTAAGTAGAGGCTTCATTAAATAAAATTACTTCCAAAGATATAAGAAGCCTGGGATAATACAATTTACTATTAAAGACATAATTAAGCTTAGGATTGTAACTTTCAACCAAAGACGTAAAAAAATGACACTGGAACGCATAATTTGCTGCCAAGAATATAAAATAGTTATGTAACAATTTACTATTGAAGATTTACGAAAGGAATTGGACAGCAGGTTATTTCTAAAGATGTATCCTTGTCTCTGATTCACTAATAATGATTTCAGGTTGTGTAATCTCAGTGCTGACGTGAACAAGAAAAAAACGTAGCTTCGTAAACATGTGTTTTATTCGAAGGAAAAAATGGGCGCAATTCATTTAAAGTCTCGGCAGAGACTCGTCATCTCTTCAGTTCGATTACCAAATAACTTAGAGGAGAGCTGAATAAAAATGCGAGTCTTCGGAAAATGGATTAGTCTAAGGAATGGGCTCTGGTCTGCGGAAAAACGCACAACTATATGAAAAATCAACTAGTTCAAGGGAAAGACATGATAAAAATTTGAGGAAAACATGATGGAGCTAAGCTGTGAGTGCAATACATGCTAATTACTTTCAAACTAGCTACTTAAATTTTTTGGAGCACAGAATTACACTCATTGCATACTGGGCAGTCGCGCAATATTACTCTGTACGATCAGTTTGAAGTATTGTTGTAGATATTTTAGTTGAAAGGATAAGCCTCTAGCTTGTGAAACGTCGTCATCTTTGTCTTATTCATCAACCTATCGGTATTTTATACCATTAATGTAAAGATAATTGTCTGTTACTACAGTATCATGGAATCCTTGCACAGAAAATATCTCTTACGACGCTCTTGCTAACCTCCTGCCCACCTGTGACAATGTCTTCAACTGCTGCACCTCTTGTCTGCCTATAGTAGATATGTCTCTATCTTCATTCGTCTGTTTTAATTTTACGAATGCTAAGGGAGTGGACACTTTATATCAATGCCGAGGGGCTGATTCCCTCTTTTTCCACTGTCTCCAGTATATCTTCATACTGGACTAGAAACCCACTAGTTGACTAAACCGTCTTCATCAATAAAGATACTCAGGTTTTTGAACATATGTCTTGTTCACCAATTATTGGAGTTTATGTTATATTTTCTAGAAGCACCTCGCCTTCCTAAGCTTTACTTTCATACTTTAGCCCTCTTTACCCTGTCAGAAAGCTGTCATTCTTCATGCTGGAGCACTTAATAAACATACTGTCTGGTTTTGGCTCAGGCGCTCATGCATTTCCTTGCTCGCTTACTTGCTAGCTAGCTCCCTACCTCCCTCCACCCCTCCCTCCATTCCTTCCTACTTCCTTCCCTCCATCTCTCCTTCCACCCTTTCCTCCATCCCTTCTTACCTCTCTCTCTCTCTCCCTCAGTGATTACTATGTTATGGGAGGACTTCATCCCCCTCCTCAGCTCCCACTTCAGCTCGATAGAAATTCAGGTACTTATCTCCCTCAGTACTCAAACTACTTCGTAGGTTCCATGTGTTGACAGGGCCTTCAAAAGTTGTCCCTTATAATGCCATTCTTCAGAAAACCTTCTATGCCGAGCCAAATTTCATCACCAACAGGACAACTATGTTTGTTGTGATGTACCTGAATAATATTACTTTCGCTTGGCCTGTTGTACACCGATCTCTGGTCCAAGGAATTCCAGACGAATAATATAAGCAGCAAATTTTATGTAAGTGAAGTATACAGCAGCAGATAAGTTTCTACTCCCTATCATCCTGAATCTCATTGTTTTTGTATTTCTGTATATCATTCTGAAGACGGCTCATAGGATTTCCGATCAGTTACTGTATATACTTCTAGCTACGTTTACATATTTTTGAACAGTTTCTTTGTAAATATGACGTACACCAAGGAACGTATAAATATGTTACCTCTTTCGATTACTGTCTTAACGCAACGATGTATTGAGATACTGTATAGTTATGAAGCATTTTTCATAAACATTGCTATATTGAAGAGGAAGTCTCGTCCCAACAGCAAAATCTGAACCAACATTTTTACTATGGCATTCAATATATTTACCACACAAAACGCAAAATTTGCTACGCTTAGATAGTAGACATCTTCATTAGAATCAGTGATCATCTTCACCACACATACGGTAGTCATATTCACCACGCTCAGACTGCAGTCATCCTCACCACACTCAAACAGTATTTAACTTCACCACACTCAAATAACAGTTATCTTCACCTCACTCAAACAGTAGTCAACGTCACTACAATCAAACAGTAGTCAACTTCAACTCACTCACACAGTAGTCAGCTTCACCTCACTCAAACAGTAGCCAACTTCGCCTCACTCAAACAGTAGTCAACTTCGCCTCACTCAAACAGTAGTCAACTTCACCTCACTTACACAGCAGTCAACTTCACCTTACTGAAACAGAAATCAGCTTCACCTCACTCAAACAGTAGTCAACTTTACCTCACTCAAACAGAAATCAACTTTACCTCACTCAAACAGTAGTCAACTTCACCTCACCCAAACAGTAGTCAGTTGCACCTCACTCAAAGAGTAGTCAAGTTCACCATACTCAAACAGTAGCCAACTTCGCCTCACTCAAACAACAGTTACCTTCACCTCACTCACACAGTAGTCAAGTTCACCTCACCCAAACAGTAGTCAAGTTCACCACACTCAGACAGTAGTCAACTTCACCTCACTCAAACAACAGTTACCTTCACCTCACTCACACAGTAGTCAACTTCACCTCACTCAAACAGTAGTCAACTTCATCTCACTCACACAGTAGTCAACTTCACCTCACTCAAACAACAGTTACCATCATTACACTCAAAAGGCTTGGAGATCAATGATGTATAGCCGACACTTGGAGATGGAGACAAATGGAGAGTTCGCGATCTGAGATTTTTATATCTGGGAAACACAGGTGAACAATGAGTGAAAAACTTGTCCAGTTGACGACACTTCTCAATTACGTTCTCCGCAACAATGTGTCTTTCTACACTCAGACAACTTCTTAACTTACACATCTCTCTCTCATCTAGATGGTTTCCATAGTTCAGCCTATTTTTTTCTAATCGCTTTAATAAGGCTCTCATTATTAAAGGCATTCACGCTTCCACCAGTTTAATATCAGTTTCATCTTCATGGGCAGTGTGTAAAGCATTGCAGGCAGTGTGTATGGAAAACTAAAAGGGAGTGTAAGTGTAAAATTATCCAGGCTGTGGTTATGTGAAATTGTTCATGCAATGTTTATGTGGAATTGTACAGGTAATGTATTTGAAACTCTCCAAGGAATGTGTATGGAACTGTATAAGCAATGTACATTTGAAACAGTCAGTGCAGTGTGTACCAAAAAAAACTGCCCACGTATTTTGAATCTGAAACTGTCCAGGTATTGTGCACACGAAACTGTCCAAGCAATGTGTCCAGGAAGCAAAAGATAGACAAAACTCTGTACATTTCGTCTCGTCCGCAAAAGAAGCGGTCACAGGACAGTAGCATTGTTGATTGTTCAACTTGTGTAGCTGCATTTTTGTTAAACTTTGGTCGGTAGTTCTTCCATTGGCAAGACTGAGAACCTAAGCACGTAATCTTTTGTGCTTCCTGAAAGAAACTTCTATCAAGAAATCTTGAATTAAAAAAAAAATGCCTTTTAAATTCACAGCTGCGAAGGATGAAAATATCTTAGATGAGAATGAAAACAAATAAGTTGAGAATGAAGACAAATGAGATGAGAATGAAGACAAATAAGAAGATGAGAATGAAGACAATTGAGAAGATGAGAATGAAGAGAATTGAGAAGATGAGAATGAAGACAAATGAAAAGAAGAGAATGAAAACAAATAAGATGAGAATGAAGACAAATGAGAAAATTTGAGAATAGAATGAAGACAAATGAAGAGATGTCAATGAAGACAAATGAAAAATGAGAATGAAGACACTTTTAAAAAATGGGAATATGAAAAAAGGGAAGAATAAGAACGTTGGAAAAATAATGAGAAGAAATGATTATACGGGAAAAGTGAAAAAAAATAAGAACACAAAAGAACAGAATGAGAAGAAAAACACAGGAGAGGAGACGAATGATGACACGTGAGAAGAAAAGAATGATTAAACAAAGGAAGAATGCTGACACGTGAGAAGAGAGCAAGAATGCCACAGGAGAAAAGAAAAATGGTGACACTTAAAAAAAAATGATGCAGAGGAAAAATTGTGAAACAGAAGAAAGGAATGATGAAACAAGAAATGAGAGACTGAAAACACACGAGAAGAAAGGGCTGATGATACAAGGAGCAGACGAGAAGAATAAAGGGACAGGACATGAGCGCTAACACAAGAGAGAATTAGGAAACAGAAGAGAACAAGGGAAAGAGGAATGAGAATAACAATAAACGGAAGAAGATAAGAATGAGGACGCAGGAAAAGAGAAGAATGAAAATGAGGAGGGAAAAGAGCACATGAGTAGAGAAAAATGAGGAAAATTATGAAAAGATAGTAAGGTGACCTGAGAAGAGAATAATGAGGACACCGGATAAGAGAAGAATGGCAATATAATAGAAGAGAAGAATAAAGACACTGGGAAACAGAAGAATCAAGTTGTTTGTACGATTATAAGTTCCAGTTGTTTGTAGGATTGTATGGTCCAGTTGTTTGCAGGATTGTATGGTCTAGTTGTTTGTAGGATTGTATGGCCCAGTTGTTTGTAGGATTGTATGGTCCACTTGTTTGTAGGATTGTATGGTCCACTTGTTTGTAGGATTGTATGGTCCACATGTTTGTAGGATTGTATGGTCCACTTGTTTGTAGGATTGTATGGTCCACTTGTTTGTAGGATTGTATGATCCACTTTTTTGTAGAAATGTATGCTCCAGTTGTTTATAGGATTGTGTGTCCCAGTTGTTTGTAGGATTGTGTGGCCCAGTTGTTTGTAGGGTTGTATGGTCCAGTTGCTTATAGGATTGAGTGGCATAGTTGTTTGTAGGATTGTGTGGCCCAGTTGTTTGTAGGATTGTTTGGTCCAGTTGCTTGTAGGATTGTATGGTCCAGTTGTTTGTAGGATTGTATGGTCCAGTTGTTTGTAGGATTGTATGGTCCAGTTGTTTATAGGATTGTGTGTCCCAGTTGTTTGTAGGATTGTGTGGCCCAGTTGTTTGTACGGTTGTATGGTCTAGTTGTTTGTAGGATTGTATGGTCCAATTGTTTGTAGGATTGCATGGCCCAGTTGTTTGTAGGACTGTGTGGCCCAGTTATTTGTAGGATTGTTTTGTCCACTTGTTTGTAGGAATGTATGGTCCAGTTGTTTGTAGGATTGTTTGGTCTAGTTGTTTGTAGGATTGTATTGTCAACTTGTTTGTAGGATTGTATGGTCCAATTGTTTGTAGGATTGTGTGGCCCAGTTGTTTGTAGGATTGTATGGTCCCGTTGCTTGTAGGATTGTATGGTCCAGTTGTTTGTAGGATTGTGTGGTCCTGTTGTTTGTAGGATTGTGTGGCCCAGTTGTTTGTAGGATTGTGTGGCCCAGTTGTTTGTAGGATTGTGTGGTCCAGTTGTTTGTAGGGTTATAAGGTCCAGTTGTTTGTAGGGTTATAAGGTCCAGTTGTTTGTAGGGTTGTAAGATCCAGTTGTTTGTAGGGTTGAGTGATCCAGTTGTTTGTAGGGTTATAAGGTCCAGTTGTTTGTAGGGTTGTAAGATCTAGTTGTTTGTAGGGTTGAGTGGTCCAGTTGTTTGTAGGATTGTGTGTTCCAATTGTTTGTAGGATTGTATGGTCCAGTTGTTTGTACGGTTTTGTGGCCCAGTTGTTTGTAGGATTGTATGGTCCAGTTGTTTGTAGGATTGTATGGTCCAGTTGTTTGTAGGATTGTATGGCCCAGTTGTTTGTAGGATTGTATGGTCCAGTTGTTTTTAGGGTTATAAGGTCCAGTTGTTTGTAGGATTGTATGGCCCAGTTGTTTGTAGGATTGTATGGTCCAGTTGTTTGTAGGATTCTATGGTTCAGCTGTTCGTAGGAATTTTAGCTTACCACGAAGAAGGTTCAAACAACACGGGTTCGATTCTTTGGCTAGTCACAGTGTTGTTATTGATTAAATACCATACATGTATATTTATAGATATATATATATATATATATATAAATATATATATATATATATATATATATATATATATATATATATATATATATATATATATATATATATATATATATATATATATATATATATATGTATATATATATATATATATATATATATATATATATATATATATATATATATATATATATATATATATATATATATATATATATATATATATGGGATGGGAAATGCAGTGCCTGCACTCTGAAGGACGGGTGTTAATGTTGCAGTTTAAAAACTGTAGTGTAAAGCATCCTTCTGGCAAGACAGTGATGGAGTGAATGATGGTGAAAGTTTTTCTTTTTCGGGCCACCCTGCCTTGGTGGGAATCGGCCAGTGTGATAATAATAAATAATTTATATATATATATATATATATATATATATATAAATATATAGGATATGTATATATATATATATATATATATATATATATATATATATATATATATATATATATATATAAATATATAGGATATGTATATATATAATGTATATATATATATATATATATATATATATATATATATATATATATATATATATATATATATATATATATATATATATATATATATACATATATATATATATATATATATATATATATATATATGTATATATATAAATATATAGGATATGTATATATATAATATATATATATATATATGTATATATATATATATATATATATATATATATATATATATATATATATATATATATATGTGTGTGTGTGTGTGTGTGTGTGTGTATATATATAAAGATATATATATATATATATATATATATATATATATATATATATATATATATATATATATTTTTTTTTATTATCACACCGGCCGATTCCCACCAAGGCAGGGTGGCCCGAAAAAGAAAAACTTTCACCATCATTCACTCCATCACTGTCTTGCCAGAAGGGTGCTTTACACTACAGTTTTTAAACTGCAACATTAACACCCCTCCTTCAGAGTGCAGGCACTGTACTTCCCATCTCCAGGACTCAAGTCCGGCCTGCCGGTTTCCCTGAATCCCTTCATAAATGTTACTTTGCTCACACTCCAACAGCACGTCAAGTATTAAAAACCATTTGTCTCCATTCACTCCTATCAAACACGCTCACGCATGCCTGCTGGAAGTCCAAGCCCCTCGCACACAAAACCTCCTTTACCCCCTCCCTCCAACCCTTCCTAGGCCGACCCCTACCCCGCCTTCCTTCCACTACAGACTGATACACTCTTGAAGTCATTCTGTTTCGCTCCATTCTCTCTACATGTCCGAACCACCTCAACAACCCTTCCTCAGCCCTCTGGACAACAGTTTTGGTAATCCCGCACCTCCTCCTAACTTCCAAACTACGAATTCTCTGCATTATATTCACACCACACATTGCCCTCAGACATGACATCTCCACTGCCTCCAGCCTTCTCCTCGCTGCAACATTCATCACCCACGCTTCACACCCATATAAGAGCGTTGGTAAAACTATACTCTCATACATTCCCCTCTTTGCCTCCAAGGACAAAGTTCTTTGTCTCCACAGACTCCTAAGTGCACCACTCACTCTTTTTCCCTCATCAATTCTATGATTCACCTCATCTTTCATAGACCCATCCGCTGACACGTCCACTCCCAAATATCTGAATACGTTCACCTCCTCCATACTCTCTCCCTCCAATCTGATATTCAATCTTTCATCACCTAATCTTTTTGTTATCCTCATAACCTTACTCTTTCCTGTATTCACCTTTAATTTTCTTCTTTTGCACACCCTACCAAATTCATCCACCAATCTCTGCAACTTCTCTTCAGAATCTCCCAAGAGCACAGTGTCATCAGCAAAGAGCAGCTGTGACAACTCCCACTTTGTGTGTGATTCTTTATCTTTTAACTCCACGCCTCTTGCCAAGACCCTCGCATTTACTTCTCTTACAACCCCATCTATAAATATATTAAACAACCACGGTGACATCACACATCCTTGTCTAAGGCCTACTTTTACTGGGAAAAAATTTCCCTCTTTCCTACATACTCTAACTTGAGCCTCACTATCCTCGTAAAAACTCTTCACTGCTTTCAGTAACCTACCTCCTACACCATACACTTGCAACATCTGCCACATTGCCCCCCTATCCACCCTGTCATACGCCTTTTCCAAATCCATAAATGCCACAAAGACCTCTTTAGCCTTATCTAAATACTGTTCACTTATATGTTTCACTGTAAACACCTGGTCCACACACCCCCTACCTTTCCTAAAGCCTCCTTGTTCATCTGCTATCCTATTCTCCGTCTTACTCTTAATTCTTTCAATTATAACTCTACCATACACTTTACCAGGTACACTCAACAGACTTATCCCCCTATAATTTTTGCACTCTCTTTTATCCCCTTTGCCTTTATACAAAGGAACTATGCATGCTCTCTGCCATTGTATGTGTGGAGAATTTTCTCCACACACATAAAAATTCTTAGCCCTTTCAGCCCCCCTCAACCTTCTGAGGGACTTAGCTCTTCCAGAAGGGGCTAGTGGACTCTTCCTTCACCACAAATAGATTTATCAAACCCACGCGTTTGTACCATAGCATCACAAGACACTCTCTCCTCTCCTTGGTAGTTCTTGTTACAACTGTACAGTGAGAGTTAAACGAGAGTAATTACTCTTTTGTCATATTAGGAAAATTAAGGGAAACCCTTCAACAAGTTGATACTATTAGAAATTCTAATCTATAGCTAGATAACAATAAATCTACCTTCCTTGTATTGAATACTGTAGCAAGGGAGAGAAATAAAGCTGAGTTCAGCATATCCTTTGTGGGGACGAGGAGGCGGGTGGGCCTAAGATTTCCAGACGAGAGACGTGTGTCACGAGGACGTTGCTTCCTTGTCATTTAAAGACAAAGAGGCAATAGTGACCAGTGCGTTCTTGACTCTTGTTCATTCTAACAATCTCAGGAAAGTAGGAAAGTTAGACTAGGTTCCCTTACACGGGTCAGGAAATTCGTGGTAGAGCTAACCACACAGTGTTAATGCGTATCCATGTTCTTCCTGCAGTGGATAGTACCACGAAACTATGAACAAATGATGGAACTGAAAGGTGAAGTGTAGTCGGTATTGCGAGTGTTTGCAGTGAACATTCCCGACATAGTGGCGAAGAGTGCAACATTTCCTGAGACACTCAAGCCTTCAACCAAGTCACCGGATATCGGTTTTAATGGCGCTGTCAACGCCATAAGCTCACGTTACATGAGCAAGGTAAGTCTTAATTTCACTTGTAACGCCATCATGTACTACAGTCCATGGGCAGACACAAGGTGATTAAGGCTGTCCTATACAAGGCCGTTAGGGGTGGCCTTTAAGCCCAAACCAAGTGAGTACTACTAATTGAGCATTTCGTATTATACTGAAATGCAGAGTTGTACGCACCTTTGGGGCAAATTATCTAAATAATCACCTATTAATCCACAGCCCCGGTAGTAACTGGGACGGCACCCTGACGGAATGTTCAGGTGGAGGCTGCTGGACATCGTGCTGTTACAGATTGACATATTGTGTCATGCAGGAAATTGTACTTATCTAACCAGTGTTCAAAAAAAGTGCGTGTTTATGTGCGTGTGTTTTTAACTTTGACATGTTAATCTGCTCGCATAAATATATTGTTATTTAGGTATTACAGGATTGCATTTATAAAAAAATATATGACCTCAACTTTGACAGTTTGGGATATTTTATTCCCTTTTCCGGTAGTAGTAAGCATGGTGGAAAGAGAATTTTTTGTGATTTTAACACTCACCTTTAACCAGACTCGACCAGAATCAATATTTGCTTTCAGCTTCAGTGTTAAAAGCTGACCCTCGAGTTTTAAGACAACAGATAACCTTGTTAGATTATGTGAAATTGAACACAAATGCAAAGATGGCACTTTTTTCTTTTTGTAAAAATTATAAAAAATATATAATTTATAATGCTTTATTAAGAGTAGGGGATGTGTAGACCAAGCATTTACATTTTATTTACATATAAAAAAGTATTTTTTAAGGGTAAAGGGAAAGGCATATGACGCCGTGGATAGCGGAGCAATGTGGCAGATGTTGCAAATGTAAGGAATAGATGGTAGGTTACTGATAGCATTTAAGAAGCTTTAAGAGGATAGTGAAACTCAGGTTATGTTATGTAAGAGAGAGGGGGAGATTATTTTCCAGTAAAAGTAAACCTTAAATGGGAATGAGTGATGTCACCATGGTTGTGTAATATATTTGTTGATGGGGTAGTAAGAGAAGTGAATGCAGGGGTGTTAGGGAGAGGTTTGGAATTGGTGTACAAAGAATCTAACACAAAGTGGGAGTTGCCATAGTTGCTTTTTTGCTGATGACACTGTGCTTTTGGGGGATTCTGAAGAGAAGTTGCAGAGGTCGACTGACAAATATTGGAGAGTATGTAGAAGAGGGAAATTAAAAGTGAACACTAAAAGTGCATGGTATTTTTTACTGAAGTTTGCAAGTAAAGGATAACAAAAATAATAGGTAATGAAAGACTGGATATCAGATTGAAGGGAGGGAGTATGTAGGAAGTGAAAGTGTTCAGATATTTGGTGGTGGACTTGTCAGCGGATGGGTCTATGATAGACGAGGTGAACCATAGTACTGACGAGGGCAGAAAGGTGAATGGTACATTGAGGTATCTGTGAAGACAAATAAGGTTATCCATGGAAGCAAAAATGGGAATGCATGAGAGTAGAGTGGTACCAACACTCTTATATGGGTGTGAATCTTGAGTCGTGAGTGTTGTAGCAAGGAGGAAGGTAGAGGCTAAGAGTTCGTGTCTGAAGGTAATGTGTGGTGTGAATATTCTGCAGAAAATTTACAGTTTGGAGATTGGGAGGGCTGAGAAGGGGTTGTTCAGGTGGTTTGGACTTTTAGAGAGGGTGGAACATAATAAGGTGATTTGGAGTGGGTATAGATCTGTAGTGGTGGGACGGCAGGGTAGGGGTCGCCTTAGAAAGGTTGGAGGGAGGGGGCGAGGAGGTTTTGTATGCAAGGGGCATACAAAACCTCTTTTGCCTCTGGTCCGTTAAGTCCCCTGAAACATGTTAATGAAGTATTAATATACATATACTTTTATATTATTAATGAGAGCAATAATGATTTAGGGTTCTATATTTTGCTTCCTATATACTGCACTAGATATATATACATCTTTCTGTAATTACACTTACAAGCATGATAAAACTTTCCTTGCTCCCGTTCCTCGAGTCCGTCCGATGGATACTCTGATTGTGATAATAACTTGATGCATTTCAGTCGCTGCACAATCATAAAGGTATCCACGTATTTCACAACCTTAATCCCCACCACCTCAATCCTCACGACTATAATTGCGCAGAGTTCGGTGTAAGTTGATAATGCAGTTTAATATTAGCTAGGAACGTTTGAAGGGAACCAGAAGAGGCATTCGCAAGTCATCGTATGGAAACTAATATCCAAATTTCATCAGTAAGAATGGTAAACTAGTATATGACACAGCTAAAATATAATTCAGACCGTTCATAGAATCTAAAGACCAATATCCTACAATACAGGAGCACATTAAGCTTGAAACCGTTAAGAAGTTGAATGATTAAATTATCAGCTTAGAAAGGTTAAAGGTAATCAGATGCGACACATAGAAATTATCTCATTAAAAGCACTATTTAAATTTTTCCATAAAGCAAACTGGAACATACAAAGGTCAAAATTAATCGAAACTTTTCTCAAAGTAAGACTAACCACCTTTTAAGAAAGCAAATTTTAATTAAGCTTTGTGTATATAACATGGAAATTTTTAATAAGAGTCTTGAGGGAACATAAATAATTGAAACACACGAAAACATTCATCTGATTTCCCTTAAGATAACGAAATGAAGTCAAACGCTGTGACTTATTTCTGATCAGAAGAGACATCCGCTAGTATTTCACAGACACCAGTTTGATGAATAAAAAAAAGTCACATCATTACTTACACACATTATTTGCTTAACAAAATTAGCAAATTAAAATTTTCACATCTCAAAATTAATAACATGTGTTTTAGTAAAACCCAATAACAGTAAGAGTTAGATGCCAATCAGAAAAGGCATTCTCTAGTAAATGACCTGATACTCAAAGTTCAAGGTTATTTAACTATATCAGGAAACTCTCATATGTTAACCTACTTGGACTAACCTTCTGGGTCACCATCCTTCTCTTGGAATGCATCGTCAATAATCTTTTGAAGCCAGGCAGAAACAGAGTAAAAAGAATAAGAAAAATAAAGAATAGAAAATCTGTATCATTATATATTAAATAAATTGGTAAATTGGGACTTATGCCACGCTATAGCAGCGCGGCCTTCAGCAAGACACACTAGTGCTGAAAATTTGAAGCCGATCAGATGAGTCATTCTACAGCTATGGCACGGATTTCAACGATTTCTTTTTTTTTTTTTTTTTTTGCTATTTTATACCATAAAAAAAAATGCCTGCATGTAAACAAAACTTTATCAGATGCCCGGGCCATTAAATATGGAATCTTTCGTAAATAAAGTGAATATCGTTTAACACAATTTAATGAGAATTAAAAATTTATGCTGTTTTATACATGAAACAGCCAAATCAGTACCTATAATTCTGAATATCACTTTCCGCCGCCGTCCTATTTTTGGCACCATTTTTGAACATTTGAAGCTCCTCCACTAATGATTTTGGATGTTACCTTAGCCAGTCTAGGAAGACGGGAATTGGTTCCACAACTTCGATCATGGGGCACGTGAACATGCCACTTCGGTCATGGGGCGCGTGAACATGCCACTTTGGTCATGGGGCACGTGAACATGGCACTTTGGTCCACGTTACTGTACACAAGTGTCGAAAATTTGAAGGCGATTGGATTATTCGTTCTCGAGTTATGAGGGGAAATTAAAAATCAGGAAACCTCTTAAAGATACCCTTTGGGGATATCTAAAATTAATAATTAATACTATTTAATACCGATGAAATACCAGGAGGATACAGCTGGAAATAAATGGTATAAAATACCGACACAATGGAAATATAAACACATATGCGGTATAATGTGATCCTTTATTGACAACGTTTCGCCTTTTTCAAGTCACAAACAGATCTACCTGGGGTGTTGTTGTTAAAGATTCGCCGGTATTCTCCCGGCCCGGGCCCTTCCAAGTGGTGGCCCGGCACTGGATCCTTGTCTAGGGAGTGTCTGAGACCTAAGTCTTCCATGGGAAGAGGCACAAATACCCCCTCATCTTGTGAGCTAAAAGCTCGGGCTCAGGCACCAACCCTGCCCTAGAAGGGCTGGGCATGGTGTCGATCTGTGTGTGAAGATCAAGCATTCATTCATGTTGATTCGCCAGTACTTCTGGCCCGGGTCATCTCCAGATGGTGACCCGGCAGTGGCCCCCTGGGTGGGGGGTGATGATCATCTTCTTTCTTCTTTCTTGGCCCTCCGGTTGGAGGGTGTCGTCGTTTTCTATCTTGCGCTGACTTCCCCGAAGAGAAGTGCAGTCGGGCAGAGGCAGCAGTTACAGGGTCAATTGGAGCCACACCCCAGCTTTAGCTAACAGCAAAGTGCTGGGGAAACTTATCTTCATGGTGAATGGTCATGGATAGTCGTGCTAGAGGAGGGTACCGTCTTCAAGGTCCCCATTCTGAAGCATCCTGAATTTCCTCTTTGAGGTGTACTCGACTTCCACAAGGTGTTGGGTTTTGGCAGTGAGTAGTCTGGTCATGTCTGCAGTGGTGTATGTAACAGTTTGGTCGTAGGTATACTTGACTGTTCCATCCTGGAGGTGCTGATGGATTGTGTAGAAGCATACGCCCTTCAGGCATCAGACTTGTTGTGGTGCAGCAGTGTCAGTGGCAGTGGCACCGTGAGGTGCATCCGCAGTTTCTTGTGTTTTTGCTTTCTTGGCTGGTGGCTGAAATGGTGAAGGCGAGATTTCCGACTGGTCAGTTGCTCCAGCAGTGGATGCAAGCGGTAGTGCACTCTCAGTGGTGGGGTTTGCCGACGTCTCAGTGGTCTCTGATTGGTCCATCTCTGTGTCTAGTGGAGGTTGTGGCAGCGGTGGAGCAGCAGTGATGCTGGTAATATTTGCAGTAGATTTTAGGATCTCAGTGGAAGGTGGTGATGCAGGGAATGTGAGGCCAGGCATATTATTTAGTTTGAAAAGTTCATTGATGATGGTGTTGAAGGAACCAGGCTCAGCTGCATTCTGTACATGAGCATACATAATGCAATAAAGAATCTTGGTGGAGTCGGCAGTAGGTGCTGGCAGGGAAGTGGTGGGAGCAGCTTGCGTGGCTTGTAGTATCTTGGTAGTGTCTGCTTGAAGCTTGGCGATAGCAGAATATGTGGTTGCTTGTGGGTTGGGTGTCTTTTGTTGTTGTTGTTGTTTCTTGAGTATGTCTCTTCTGGTAGGGCACCTGGCAGCAAGAGTATGGTGGTCATTCTTGCAGTTCAAGCATTTAGGTGGTGAAGCAGTACTGCAATTCTTGAAGTCATGACCCTCACGGCCACAGGTGGAGCAGAACTTCTTGTCCTTGGTAGGACAATCATTTGTGGTAAGTATGAGTAACAATTATAGCACTGTGAGATATGTTGGAATTTCTCTGCTTCGATGAAGGCTGGGTTGATGTGGAAGTAGTGAATAGCCAGGCCCTCAGCGAGAGCTCTGGCTGCCATGTTGACGTCACTGAAGGTGACCTTCAGCATGGATGAAGCATTGGGTATTTTAGTAATGAAGTCCACCTTGGCCCAAGGGTTCTTTGCTTCGATAGATGACTTGATTTCTTCAGTAGCCTGTACAGTGATAAGGTTGTCGAGTCGCTTGAGGAACACAGTTCTCCTGGCCCTCAGTGCTGGGGAAGTCAAGACAAGAAATCCCTGGTCTCGTAGAGTGGTAGTAGCAGTAGTGGTAAGTAGTTTCTCAGCCTCTGTGTCGTCTGTACAGACGACAACAAAGGCCTCCTTGAGCGATAAAATCGCATTACATTTGACTTGCAGCCTGCCACTAACGACAGCTGCAAGTGCTAGTTTGGACGACTCATTGGTTGTGCCACTCGCTGGTTTGATCTTTACTCTGTTAGAGCAATGCATCGTGAGTAAGCAGTGCTCTGGTGTGTCTAGTCTAACCTGGGGTGGAAGGTACGCGAGTATTTATA
The DNA here is from genome assembly GCF_038502225.1 of Cherax quadricarinatus. Lineage (NCBI taxonomy): Eukaryota > Metazoa > Arthropoda > Malacostraca > Decapoda > Parastacidae > Cherax > Cherax quadricarinatus. The sequence goes on from NC_091297.1 coordinate 22,816,185, forward strand.
GTCAGGTTCAGAATGCTGAGGTCAGGTGGAGAATGCTGCATCTGATGATGTACCGAGTGGGGTTATAGAGTCTAAAATCTTGGGTAGCTTGGAAAGGAGATTGGATAAGTTTGTGAGCAGACCTTCTGCAGTGTTCTTCCATTCCTATGTTCTTATGTGGGATAGCGATGAAGAAGTTTCTTGGCAAGTGGTTCAACTATGTTATAGAAGCCACTATTCTGGCTGAAGTTGTCGGATGTAGAAATAAGTGATGATTCCAGGATTCTTCTGTATTGAGTGTTGTCTTCTGTGGCGATAAGTCTTGAGTTTCTGTAGTTTATCAAGTGGTTGTGTGAATTACGGTGTTGTACACAGGCATTCCTTGTATCGTCAGACCTGCTTGCGTATTGGTGTTCTGAAATACGTGTTTGGAGGTCCCATGATGTTTCGCCCACGTATAATTTGTTGCAGTCATTACAAGGGATTATATATACCCCTGCAGAAGGTAGAAGCTTGTCCTGTCTATCAGTGGTAATGTCCTTGATGGTCGTGGTTGTGGAGGTAAACACCCAGAATCTGCAGCAATGAGTTTCTTGAGGAAGAATGCACTATAATTGAACAAGTATTTTCTAAACTCCACTATCCTCGTCACTTCATCAGAGACTGCAAACGACGGGCATTAAACATCTTCAACACACCCAGAGAAGACACTGCCGAGAAGAGATACATAGTCCTCCCCACCAACTCCATTGCCAAACACGTTTCCAACATCTTTTCCTATACCTCATTCCAAGTATCTACCTCCACAACCACGACCATCAAGGACATTACCAGTGATAGACAGGACAAGCTCTGCAGGGGTATACATAATCCCTTGTAATGACTGCAACAAATTATACGTGGGCGAAACATCAAGGGACCTCCAAACACATATTTCAGAACACCAATACGCAAGCAGGTCTGACGACACAAGGAATGCCTGTGTACAACACCGTAATTCACACAAGCACTTGATAAACTACAGAAACTCAAGACTTATCTCCACAGAAGACAACACTCAATACCTCATTCTACTCCTGTTCTTCAAGATTCTCCTTTGTATGGACTGATGAAGCCACTGTGTGGCGAAACGTTTCCTCAATAAAGATACCCAAGAGTTGCACATGTGTCTATTCTATAACATAGCTGGACCACTCGCCAAGAAACTTCTCCATCGCTATCCCACATAAGAACATAGGAATGGAAGAACACTGCAGAAGGTCTGCTCACAAACTTATCCAATCTCCTTTCCAAGCTACCCAAGATTTTAGACTCTATAACCCCACTCGGTACATCATCAGATGCAGCATTCTCCACCTGACCTCAGCATTGTGAACCTGACTATAAATACTCGCATACCTTCCACCCCAGGTAGATCTGTTTGTGACTTGAAAAAGCCCTCTGTGTGGGCGAAACGTTGTCAATAAAGGATCACATTATACTGCATATGTGTTTATATTTCCTGGATGCAGCTACTGAATAGCTAGTGAATAGTGCAATTATATTGTTTATACCTGGAGAGAGTTTTGGGGGTCAACGCCCCCGCGGCTCGGTCTAAGATCAGGCCTCGTGGCTATTGATTGCATTATTTATTTTAATTATATAGTTTAAGGCCTTCTCCAATCTAGAAGGGAGGAGAATCTTCACTTTGGGTGATAAAAAATAAGTACAGTGTGTGAAATCTTTTATAACTGTGTGATGGATGACAACGCAGAGCATGAAATGAGGATGGCGGTCCACCAGTGGTGGGAAGATGTCTTACTTTAACCAGCCTGGTCAGCATCATTAACTTGTTATGATTTGCAACCCACGTGTTATAGAGAAAGATAAAGTCTTGGCTGATACTGGTAATGCGTTCCTTTGCAAGTTTCTGGCCACAAATGTGTTCTTCAGGATTCACTGACTGTTGTGATTCTTTTTTTCCTGGAGTTTTTATTTTATTTTTTTTTTATTTTTTTTTTCTTGGGGGGGGGGGGTTGGGGGAAGATTTCCCTTAGTGCGAGCGATTCCAAGGTGGCGTGTTTGTCAGCCGTGTACAATACGTCAGCTTCATCGCTTCTCTATCGTTGTCTCTTAGCCACTCTGTCTTTCTTCATAGAAGAAGCCAGTTCCATAATCAAGGTAAATCATAGGTTGGAATTACCCAGAAGGGACTGGTAGAATGCTGACACTAATTTCAGGTAACATGTGATTGCCTGAAGTGGCTCCAGGCTCAGAGGGTCCATGATAGCTCCAGGGTCCGTAAAAGGTATCACAGGCTCTGAGGTTCCGTAAGAATATTGAAATGTCTCATTTATCATAAAAAACGTAATTTTTTCGGCGTGTATCGGCCTAGAGCCGCCATTGGTACTAATCTTAGTGGTAGCGGCAAATACTCAAGTGAGGAGCCCGTGAATTCCGAAGTGGAGCAGGTTTCCTTGTGAATATCAATTGGACAGAAGTAAAGAGATGTGGTCAGTTCAGGGACTATACCAAAACACGCCAAGTACACACCCTGAACAAGTCACCTCGGCTTTGACATGCAGTGGTGTTGGTCCTAGAAAAACCACCTCTCGCCCTACCTGGTGTACAATACCAGGAAGGCACCTGCAGTATTAACTCGACAAGGATTAGCAAAAATGCCTTTTTTAGACAAGAGAACTAACCGTGCTAAAAATGGTGGCAGAACTATAAAGAATGCAAAGAATAATGCAGCTTCAGTTGCCAATCCCGTACCTGCAGATAAACTCCTGTGGAATTTCTACCAAAATTAATCCCGACAGATACTAACCCGATGTCTCACTAGGTCACCAGACACACCGTAAGATGATCTTATTTCTATCAGGTGGAGTGACCCAACCTCTCCAGCACCACCACGGGAGCTTTGCTAGACCAAAACCGATAATGATTCCTTTTTCTTTCCGTCTAAAAGCTGAATTTAACAAAAGGAGAATAAAGCCCAACTAATGAGGTTAAATGGGAGAAGGATGTTTCGATTGACTGTGATTCTATCTGAGAAAGAGAAGAAGTCGCCCAGTTTCTCGGATCAAGAGCCCTTTCGCCATACCAAGAGGCTTCACTTGAAGGCAATGCTTCATATATGTCATTTTTCTCCGTCCTTGCTATTTATCATATAATAATAAACATTATGATTATCTATTATAGATAAAAATAATATGGTTAGCAAAATGAAAAAAAAAATACTTTTTAAAAATAAAACAAATTAAATTTAATGAAATATATGCATGGAAACTTTGCAGAATATAAAAAAAATATTAATAGAGGGAAAAATTGATTTTTAAATATTCAAAATTATTTAAGGTGGAGAAGAATTCTTCCTTTGTAAGCGATGCGTATCGTCAAGGGAGACTAAAATACCCAGAGCAAGGTGCTAGTAACGCATCCTCCAGTGCTTATTTACTAAATTTATAAAGAAGAACATTTTAAAGTTAAGATGTTTTAATGGGCGTGGATGCAGTACAGAAGATAAGACATTCTATTCTATTCTATTCTATTTGATTCGCCGGTATGGTAAAATAAGACAGTTAGTTAGTTAGTTAAAGATTAGGCGGTATTCTCCCGGCCCGGACCTTTTCCAAGTGGTGGCCCAGCCTTGGCTCCCTCTTTAGGGAGTGTCTGAGACCTAAGTCTCCCATGGGAGGAGGCACAAGTACCTCCTCATCTTTGGGACCAACTGTCCCCAGGCCTAGCCACAAGCTAGGCCTCTCTGGTCTGCCATCCCCGCCCCAAGGGGGCAAATGGGAATGACAGTCTTGTGAGCTAAAGGCTCGGGCTCTGGCACCTACCCTACCCTAGAAGGGTTAGGCATGGTGTCGATGAAGATAAGACAGAGTGATTGCCAATGTTGTGAAAGAAAAGAAAATGAAGTGTTGTGGCTGCTTGTTTATATACAAAACCCAGCTGACGACGCTCTCTGAAGACAATATAGTTAGACAGAAACGCCCTGTTTTAACGTAATAAATGCTTTATAATTGGTTAGAACAAATCACCAAATTTTCTAGAACATTTCAACGTGGTTGCTGCTGACGAGAAAAAAAATTCTTAGAAAGCAAAACTGTGCATTTTTTTTTTTTGTCTTCAAGTTTTCTCTATTGATTTATAGACTTAAAATGTTTGAATATGATGGCTTATTATATACATTTAAAACTAGGTTGTTCCAGTCAAACTCGAGATCTTACTTTCCTGCTTCAAGACAGTAACGTGCTGGTTTTGAGACCTTATTTTTCTGCTTCAAGGCAATAACGTGCTGGTTTTGAGACCTTATTTTCCTGCTTCAAGACAGTAACGTGCTGGTTTTGAGACCTTATTTTTCTGCTTCAAGGCAATAACGTGCTGGTTTTGAGACCTTATTTTCCTGCTTCAAGGTAGTAACGTGCTGGTTTTGAGTCCTTATTTTCCTGCTTCAAGACAGTAACGTGCTGGTTTTGAGACCTTATTTTCCTGCTTCAAGACAGTAACGTGCTGGTTTTGAGACCTTATTTTCCTGCTTCAAGACAGTAACGTGCTGGTTTTGAGACCTAATTTTCCTGCTTCAAGACAGTAACGTGCTGGTTTTGAGACCTTATTTTCCTGCTTCAAGACAGTAACGTGCTGGTTTTGAGACCTTATTTTTCTGCTTCAAGACAGTAACGTGCTGGTTTTGAGACCTTATTTTCCTGCTTCAAGACAGTAACGTGCTGGTTTTGAGACCTAATTTTCCTGCTTCAAGACAGTAACGTGCTGGTTTTGAGACCTTATTTTCCTGCTTCAAGACAGTAACGTGCTGGTTTTGAGACCTTATTTTCCTGCTTCAAGACAGTAACGTGCTGGTTTTGAGACCTTATTTTCCTGCTTCAAGACAGTAACATGCTGGTTTTGAGACCTTATTTTCCTGCTTCAAGACAGTAACGTGCTGGTTTTGAGACCTTATTTTCCTGCTTCAAGACAGTAACGTGCTGGTTTTGAGACCTTATTTTCCTGCTTCAAGACAGTAACGTGCTGGTTTTGAGACCTTATTTTCCTGCTTCAAGACAGTAACATGCTGGTTTTGAGACCTTATTTTCCTGCTTCAAGACAGTAACATGCTGGTTTTGAGACCTTATTTTCCTGCTTCAAGACAGTAACGTGCTGGTTTTGAGACCTTATTTTCCTGCTTCAAGACAGTAACGTGCTGGTTTTGAGACCTTATTTTCCTGCTTCAAGACAGTAACATGCTGGTTTTGAGACCTTATTTTCCTGCTTCAAGACAGTAACGTGCTGGTTTTGAGACCTTATTTTCCTGCTTCAAGACAGTAACGTGCTGGTTTTGAGACCTTATTTTCCTGCTTCAAGACAGTAACGTGCTGGTTTTGAGACCTTATTTTCCTGCTTCAAGACAGTAACATGCTGGTTTTGAGACCTTATTTTCCTGCTTCAAGACAGTAACATGCTGGTTTTGAGACCTTATTTTCCTGCTTCAAGACAGTAACGTGCTGGTTTTGAGACCTTATTTTCCTGCTTCAAGACAGTAACGTGCTGGTTTTGAGACCTTATTTTCCTGCTTCAAGACAGTAACATGCTGGTTTTGAGACCTTATTTTCCTGCTTCAAGACAGTAACGTGCTGGTTTTGAGACCTTATTTTCCTGCTTCAAGACAGTAACATGCTGGTTTTGAGACCTTATTTTCCTGCTTCAAGACAGTAACGTGCTGGTTTTGAGACCTTATTTTCCTGCTTCAAGACAGTAACGTGCTGGTTTTGAGACCTTATTTTCCTGCTTCAAGACAGTAACGTGCTGGTTTTGAGACCTTATTTTTCTGCTTCAAGGCAATAACGTGCTGGTTTTGAGACCTTATTTTCCTGCTTCAAGACAGTAACGTGCTGGTTTTGAGACCTTATTTTCCTGCTTCAAGACAGTAACGTGCTGGTTTTGAGACCTTATTTTCCTGCTTCAAGACAGTAACATGCTGGTTTTGAGGCCTTATTTTCCTGCTTCAAGACAGTAACGTGCTGGTTTTGAGACCTTATTTTCCTGCTTCAAGACAGTAACATGCTGGTTTTGAGACCTTATTTTCCTGCTTCAAGACAGTAACATGCTGGTTTTGAGACCTTATTTTCCTGCTTCAAGACAGTAACGTGCTGGTTTTGAGACCTTATTTTCCTGCTTCAAGACAGTAACGTGCTGGTTTTGAGACCTTATTTTCCTGCTTCAAGACAGTAACGTGCTGGTTTTGAGACCTTATTTTTCTGCTTCAAGGCAATAACGTGCTGGTTTTGAGACCTTATTTTCCTGCTTCAAGACAGTAACGTGCTGGTTTTGAGACCTTATTTTCCTGCTTCAAGACAGTAACGTGCTGGTTTTGAGACCTTATTTTCCTGCTTCAAGACAGTAACGTGCTGGTTTTGAGACCTTATTTTTCTGCTTCAAGGCAATAACGTGCTGGTTTTGGTTGAATCTGTTCAAAGGTCATGATGAAAGGCTAAACATTGGCTCGCTCTTTCCCTCCACGTACTATTAAAAACTGTATTTTTTTACATAATTTGCATCTCTAAAATAGTATAATTTTCAGTTAACAGTGTACATTTATTTATTTTTTTTTTTTTTTTTTTTTATTCGCCGGTATCCTCCCGGCCCGGGTTTTTTCCAAGTAGTGGTGACCCGGCCTTGGCTCCGTATCTGAGGAGTGTCTCGAGACTTAAGTTTCCCATGGGAGGAGGTACAAGTGCATCCTCATCTTTGGAACCAAGTGTCCCCAGGCCTAGCCACAGTCCCCGCCCTCGCGGGGCTCGTAGGGAGAAGCTAGGCCTCTGGTCTGCCATCTCCCCCGCCTCAAAGGGGCTCGTGGGGATGGCAGTCTTATGAGCTACATTACGTTTTCTGTGTCTCCTTAAAAGTCGAGACTTATATTTGATATTTTTATGTATAGTAAAAATAAATAGTAAACATAGCTGACGAGTCCAAATGTTGTACTTCTAACAAAGAAAAATATGGCTTGAAAAATTAGTTTAATTCACACACAACTTAACTTACAGAAACACAAGTGTGAAACAGAAGCCTGATAAACGTTTTATACTCTGGCAGGATTTCTGAGTTCATTTACATGTAATATAGTAAACAAATCATGTTCTTACATTCAACTTACTCTTATCTTATCTCTTTTTTCTACAGTGCTTCTTTTCTTTCAGGTTCCCTGGAAGAGAGAATCATTTCCCAGTAAATTAAGAACAAAATGAAGGGAACCAGAGGCTGATCATCCTCTTCTCTGTATATGCTTAATAAAAATATAAAAAATGACACTGCCTTTCATATGAGCATTTCTGTATGCAGTTGATAGGAATGCATTAACTGTTAACGTTATAAATTAAATAGAGGTCGATGTTGTAGCAATAAGTGTAACAAAGACGGGGGTGGGAGGACGTAAATAAGAACGACTTCAAGGTATTAGGTAATTGCATCTGAGAAAACGTGAGCTAAAAGGAGTAGCTATAATGTTTATTAATTCTGATAAATCATCCTATGATGAAGTAGAACCTGAACCTATGCTGTGATGGGTGTTAAGTAAATATACATAATTGCTTCAGAACAATTATAAAAGGAAGAGAAGCTCTAGTGTGCTAATAGGCTAGAGAAGCCTAGAACTAGCGAACGCTGTAATCGAATACTTTTGGAGACAATAGCATAATACAAGAAATGCTCAAGGATGGTCTAGTAAGAATGAGGATTGTCAATGGTAAATGAAAGTGAGATCTTTTAAATGATGACTGGCATTGTGCATTTAAAAAAATAGAAATAGTTATACAGTAGAATCTTTGTATTCGGAACTAAATGGTTCCTGAGAGTGTTCTGAATATTGAATTTCCCGAATACTGGGTCACCTTTTTCCATAGTAAATATCGTAAATTGGATTAATTCGTTCCAGACTCCGAAATTATTATTATTATTAAAGATTAGCCGGTATTCTCTCGGCCCGGGCCTTTTCCAAGTGGTGGCCCGGCCTTGGCTCCCTCTTTAGGGAGTGTCTGAGACCTAAGTCTCCCATGGGAGGAGGCACAAGTACCTCCTCATCTTTGGGACCAACTGTCCCCAGGCCTAGCCACAAGCTAGGCCTCTCTGGTTTGCCATCCCCGCCCCAAGGGGGCTAATGGGAATGACAGTCTTATGAGCTAAAGGCTCGGGCTCAGGCACCTACCCTACCCTAGAAGGGTTAGGCATGGTGTCGATGAGACTCCGAAAGTTACTCTTCACAAGCCCTTTTTAAGTCAGAATATTGATTAATGAAACTTTTTAAACATGTGTAAGTAAGAAATCATGCATGAACCCTGCAAGAATTTTAACTGTTGGCACATTAGCTTTTTTTATTACGCCTTTATTTAACATAATATAAAATACGGTAGATGTTTACATGCTTTATTCCTTGGCTAGATCAACAAGACGTATTCCATTTTCGTGTTTTGAAATAAGTTCCTTTAAAGTTCAATGGTGGTTCTTACAGCTTTTCTTTCAGTTTTTTCCTTCACTATTCTTATTAAGTGTCAAGCTCACATATTTTCAATAATAAAATAAAAATAACACAAAGTTATGTAAACAATAACGACTGAAATACAAGAGCTTTTAAAAAAAAAATATCCGTCCTTCCGAATATGGTGTCATTTGCGAATATCGGTACTTTTTTCCTTGTTTTTTTTCCGAATACTTGATTTCACGAATAAAGATGCATCCGAATACAGAGGTTCTACTGTACAGTGTAGTGAAATTCACAGTGATATCACTATTCTAGATTAAGGGTTAGTGAATAAAATGTCCGGGATTACGCTTTTGAATGAACAAGTTTTATAACAAATGGCTGACATTTAATTATAACGTGATGAAACCAAGAGTAATTATAAAAAGGTGAAGGGTGTAAAGTGGTAAGAAAAAAGCGAATGGTTTATTAAAGCCGATGATTAGTAAGAGGCATGGACAAGTGCTGGTGATATAACGTGATAAAGGATGACAAGTCTTGTCTTACCACTAACCTGTTGGAATACTAAGGCAAAGTATTGGAAGTGAGGCAACAAACGAATCTTTAGATTGCGTTATCTTACACACTGCATATATATATATATATGTATATATATATATATATATATATATATATATATATATATATATATATATATATATATATATATATATATATATATATATCTATATATGTCAGTGCCATCACCGAATGGGAGACTCTTGCTGCTCCAGCACCAAACCCTAGTGCAGCACTGGCTCACAAACAGTCAAGCTGGGATAGCCCAATTGCTGAAAAGGTGCTTGCCAACATGCTCAGGGCTGCAACATCAGATAGGGAGATTGCCCGTCTCCAGGCTGTGAGTGCACCTCACTCCGGGGACTTCCTCCAAACAGTTCCCATATCGGCAATGGGAACGCGACTCGACCCTAAGACCCTCCGTATTGCAGTGGCTCTGCGCCTTGCTGCCCCAATTCACACAGAATATATGTGTATTTGCGGCGAAGTGCAAGCAGACCAATACGGTCTACATGGTCTTAACTGTTCCAAAACCAAGGGCTGGCATGCAAGACACAATGAGGTCAACGACATCATTAAGAGAACCCTTGCTACAGCTGGATGCCCTGCCGAGAGGGAGCCACGATCACTTGCAGCAAACAATACCCACAACCCAGCAAACCGCCCCGACGGGATCACCATCTATCCTTGGAAGAATGGCAAGCTCTTAGCATGGGACTATACCTGTGTGTCCACACTGGCTGACACCTATATCCATCACAGTGTGGGGCGACAGGGAGGAGCTGCTGACCACAGGGAGGAGTACAAGATCAGCAAGTACAGGGACATTAGCCAACAGTATCAATTTGTCCCAGTGGGATCAGAGACCTTGGGATCATGGGGAAAAAATGCCACACGTTTCCTTAAAGAATTGGGGTCCAGACTCATCGACACCACCAGGGACCCAAGGGCAGCCACTTTCATGTTCCAGCGCCTCAGCGTCGCCATCCAGAGGGGAAATGCTTGCTGCATACTTGGCTCACGTCCAGCCTCGGAGGAGCTGGAGGAAATTCATCATCTTTGATACATTGTGCCATTGTATTCATGTTTATGTTTTTTCTGTAAATGTATTTTGTTTATTAATAAATGTTCACATAGAATATAAAATATATAGGGGGTGGTAGGAGAAGAAAATATTCAAACAGCTCCGGGGAGAACCTTGAGTTTTCTTTGAGGTACGTTTATTGTCTTCTCTGAGGATGAGGGTCCCCATTCCAGCCATAGAGGTGGTACTTATATATATTATATATATTTATATATATAATATATAAATATATATATATATATATATATTATATATATATATATATATATATATATATATATATATGTATATATATATATATATGTATATATATATATATATATATATATATATATATATATATATATATATATATACATATATATATATATATATATATATATATATATATATATATATATATATATATATATATATATATATATATATATACAGAAAAGATCGCAGTCAGCAGGATTCGAACCCATTACAAGGAGACTGGCAAAGTTCCCCAAGTACAAAATTCGGCCACAAATTTTGTTTCTGCTTGGTGCATTGGTATAAAAATCATTTGTGAGGCTAGAACATACAGGAGGAGAATGAAAGCATGCTTGAGACCCATTAATGTGCCCAGGCTGGAAAGAAACATATCTTGTAAACCAGGCTGTCGGGCATTTGATTCATTTCTGGACAAATGGAGGAGGGCGTCACTTGGGAACCTTGTCAGTCTCCCTGTAATGGGTTCGAATCCTGCTGACTGCGATCTTTCTCTGTATATATAATATATATATATATATATATATATATATATATATATATATATATATATATATATATATATATATATATATAGACTCTAGAGGACTTCTAAGATATTGGGGGTTCGATTTTGGCCAATCAAATTATTGTTATTTGCTTAAAGGCGCTCGTTCTTGGATATATATATATATATATATATATATATATATATATATATATATATATATATATATATATATATATATATATATATATATATATATATATATATATATATATATATATATATATATATATATATATATACATATGAAAAGACAAATTCTTCTATCTTTGGAAGAATGGCAAACTCTTAGCATGGGACTATACCTGTGTGTCCACACTGGCTGACACTTATATCCATCATAGTGTGGGGCGACAGGGAGGAGCTGCTGACCACAGGGAGGAGTACAAGATCAGCAAGTACAGGGACATAAGCCAACAGTATCAATTTGTCCCAGTGGGATCAGAGACCTTGGGATCATGGGGAAAAAATGCCACACGTTTCCTTAAAGAATTGAGTTCCAGACTCATCGACACCACCAGGGACCCAAGGGCAGCCACTTTCATGTTCCAGCGCCTCAGCGTAGCCATCCAGAGGAGAAATGCTTGCTGCATACTTGGCTCGCGTCCAGCCTCGGAGGAGCTGGAGGAAATTCATGATCTTTGATACATTGTGCCATTGTATTCGTGTTTATGTTTTTTCTGTAAATGTATTCTGTTTATTAATAAATGTTCACATAGAATATCAAATTTAGGGGGTGGTAGGTGAAGAAAATATTCAAACAGCTCCGGGGAGAACCTTGAGTTTTCCCTGAGGTGCGTTTATTGTCTTCTCTGAGGATGAGGGGCCCCATTCCAGCTATAGAGGTGGTACTTCCTTATATATATATATATATATATATATATATATATATATATATATATATATATATATATATATATATATATATATATACATATATATATATATATATATATATATATGTAGACAGCAACCGCCCAGGGAGGTACTACCGTCCTGCCAAGTGAGTGTAAAACAGAAACCTGTAATTGTTTTACATGATGGTAGGATTGCTGGTGTCTCTTTTTCTGTCTCATAAACATGCAAGATTTCAGGTACATCTTGCTACTTCTACTTACTCTTAGGTCACACTACACATACATGTACAAGCATATATATATACACCCCTTTGGGTTTTCTTCTGTTTTCTTTCTAGTTCTTGTTCTTGTATATTTCCTCTTACCTCCATGGGGAAGTGGAACAGAATTCTTCCTCCGTAAGCCATGCGTGTTGTAAGAGGCAACTAAAATGCCGGGAGCAAGGGGCTAGTAACCCCTTCTCCTGTATATATTACTAAATGTAAAAGGAGAAACTTTCGTTTTTCCTTTTGGGCCACCCCACCTCGGCGGGATACGGCCGATGTGTTGAAAGAAAGATATATATGTATATTGTATATATATATATATATATATATATATATATATATATATATATATATATATATATATATATATATATATATATATATATATATATATATATGCAAATATATATATATATATATTTATATATATATATATATATATATAAATATATATATATATATATATATATATGCATATATATATATATATGTATATATATATATATATATATATATATATATATATATATATATATATAGGTAGGTAGAAACTTGAAAGTGAACATAGATAAGAGTAAGGTGATGAGGGTATCAAATGATTTACATAAAGAAAAATTGTATATTACATTGGAGAGAGGGATTATGGAAGAAGTGAATGTTTTCAGATATTTGGGAGTTGATGTGTCAGCAGACGGGTTTATGAAGGATGAGGTTAACCATAGAATTCATGATGAAAAAAGGGTGAGTGGTGAGTTGAGGCATATGGGGAGACAAAAAACGTTATCCATAGAGGCAAAGAAGGGAACGTATGAAAGTATTGTGGTACCGTAACACTCTTACATGGGTGTGAAGCTTGGGTTGTAAATGCTGCAGCAAGGAGGCGGTTGGAGGCGGCTGGAGACGGCTGGACGCGGCTGGAGGCGGCTGGAGGCGGCTGGAGGCGGCTGGAGGCGGCTGGAGGCGGCTGGAGGCGGCTGGAGGCGGCTGGAGGCGACTGGAGGCGGCTGGAGGCGGTGTAGATGTCCTGTCTAAGGGCAATGTGTGTGGTGTAAATATTATGCAGAAAATTCGGAGTGTGGAAATTAGGGGGAGGTGTTGAGTTACTAAAAGTAGCCAGAGGGCTGAAAAGGGGTTGTCGAGGTGGTTTGGTCAGTTAGAGAGAATGGATCAAAGTAGAATGACTTGGAGAGCGTATAAATCTGTAGGGGAAGGAAGGCGGGGTAGGGGTCGTCCTAGAAAAGTTTGTAGTGAGGAAGTAAAGGAGGTTTTGTGGGCGAGGGGCTTGGACTTCCAGCAAGCATGTGTGAGCGTGTTAGGCATGAGTGAATGGAGAGGAAGAACTGTTGGATTTTGAGCAGGGTAATATTTAGTGAAAGGATTCAGGGAAATGGGAAGTACAATGTCTGCACTTTAAAGGAGCGGGTTGGGATACTGGCAGTTTGGAGGGTTTTTTAACTTTGTATATGCTTCTAAACTGCTGTGTTCTGAGCACCTCTGCAAAGACAATGATTATGTGTGTGTGAGGTGAAAGTGTTGAATGATGATGAAAGTATTTTCTTTTATGGGATTTTCTTTCTTTTTAGGCCACCCTGGCTCGGTGGGAGACGGCCGACTTGTTGAATATATATATATATATATATATATATATATATATATATATATATATATATATATATATATATATATATATATATATATATATATATATATATATATATATATATATATATATATATATATATATATATATATATATATACATGTACCTCAAGAGAACACACGATTTTACAAACAACATGAGCTTAGCGAACGAGGCTTGTTTCATGTTGCGAGGACACTCGTGGCAATGGATGCTCAAGGTTTAATTCCAGCCTCCTCCTGTTTGAATACCCGCCTCCACAAGCAGTCAATATAGCAATGAAACCACAAAACAAGTGGTACTGAATCATTTAGCAAACTGCCGCAGACCAAGGTTCGACCCCACAACACACTGTCCCGCTTCCAGAGACCACACAATATACATGTCACCTTATCCACTCCGCCATCGATCCTACAAACAAATTGAGCCCAGCGAACTAGGCTTGTTTCATGTTGCGAGAACATTAATCAAATTATGCTCCTCAAGGTGACAGTGGTATGCTCAAGGATTAATTTCAATCTTCAAACAGGTGGGGGTTAGTGAGGATTATGCCCACTTTGAAGTCCTTTAGCTCATTACTGTTTATCCCTCTCATCTCTACAAAACTTCATTGATTTCTAATTAGAGGTGCAATTCCTCCCTCTCCCATATTCCCTCTTTTTCCATTACTTGATATCCTGCTGGGAATGTTGCTTTTGTTACTATTTCACTATGCTTTGTCTATCTGATAGTTATGAAGTCTAAATGTTGCCTCTTCTATTTTTTTTTTTCAAATCGTCACTTTTGTTTCATACTCCATTTACATCTGTTTTTACTGTGCTCTGGTTGGAAGTGTCCAACCTTTCCGTTCGCGGCTGATGTGTAATGAGGAGGAGAACTGCTGCTGAGGTTAGTGTGTGCGTCTTGTTACAGGAAAACAAGGTCAGGGTTATGGTGATACATAGGGGAGCATTGTGGGGGGATTGGGTAAATTTATTGTTATTATTGTGGGGAAATGGAGGTTGGCTGTGTGAGCTCATGTATGTCATGTTCCTAACTGTGTGTTCTCAACGATTCGCCTGTTTGTGGTTGCAGAGGTTGAATTTCAGGTCCCAATCCCTCTTAAACTGTGCTTCAATATACATTTCGGGCTTCATGCCATTTGAGAAATATTATTCCTCTATGTCTACTTTCCCATTCAACTCTTTTCACTTTTATATTATCCTGATATAAAAGATTTGTTTCTCATGTTCTTTGCCCTTGCAATTCCAATCGTCTATCTTTACCTGCTTTATTAAACCCTTAAAAAATATACATCGTAATCACTCTTCTGTGTTCTCCTTGCTGGAGTCGTCAGGTTCATTTCTTTCAACGACTTTTAACTGTGTGTTTCTGTCATTTCCAGAACCAGTTAGGCTGAAAACCTTTTGATCTTTCTAAATCTCTGAACATAGTTAATGAGTTGCGGCCCCATGCTGGGAAAACATCTTGGATGTCTTTTTAAGCACCTTAATGGTGCTCTGTGATCTGCTGATCTTGCATGTTCCCCTGAAGCTAGAAAGCTGATGTGTACATTTGACGATTTCTTTGGTGTGATGTTAACACCCTAGATCCTTTTCCTTTACTGATGTCTCCTTTTCACACTGTATACAGCTTTTACTCTCCTTCTCCAGTTAATGTAACCTAGCATTTACCTGTTTAAATTCTAGGAGCCCATTAATTACAAGGCATCAGAGCACATATATGACTCTTCACTTCTGGAAGGATATTTAGAAATAATAGAAATAGTAGATGTCCCAGTACTACTTTAGGAGGGACGCCACCCATTACTCATTATTTTGAAGTTTCATTCTACACTGTAAGACCTACTACTCTGTCTTTCAGCTGCTCTCTGATTTACTGGGGTGACTTTTATTTTTACCTAATCTTTTAGTTTCAAAATAAGAGGGATACATTTTTCTTTTTTTTTCTTTTTTTTTTTGCAATCCAGAAAAAATGCATTCCACCCGTCCCGTTCTTGTTTTATTTACGAGAGAAATATAAATTTCAGTAAATTCATAAGAAATGATTTCATCTCCTCATATCCCAGAATATTGAGACAAATCCTACTAACTTATGATATTGAAGCACATTTCTCGTTAAATGCTCTTATTTTTATATATTATGCGCGTCAGTGATACTGTTCAATAGTTCATTGCTTCTTGTATGTAATTCTTTTTTTAAGTATGGGCACCTCATTAGCTCTTTGTGTGGCAGTTTTCCTGACTCGAGCATCTGTTTGAAGAGCTTTAATCTAGGGCCATCAGTGGTTCTGCTCCTTTAAGAATCCATAGTAATAAGTAGTCCGGCCCTATTGTTTTTTTTTTTTTGTTCAGAAGTCTTCTAGGTTTATCATTTCGATTTTATTATAAGGATGTATTCTTGTAAACACAGGTTTTTCCGTACTCATCTTCTTTCGTTTTCCCTGCATTTACGTGAAAACCTCCATGCAGTTCCTGTTGAGCTCTTCGTGCATTCTTGTTTGTCATTCACCAGGTGCTTCTTCATGACGATTCAGCCTCGTCATTTAATACTTAACGATAATTTGTCTTCTTAGGTAGCTTTTGAGTAGATTTAATTATACTTAATGCAATATAAATTCTGAGCTATTTCTTAGCTCATCCTTGTGATCTTGATTTCTCGTTCATTGTACTTCAGCTTATTTTGTTTTCCTTGTGTATTTCCGGAACGCCACTTCGAATTCTCTAAGTATTATTATCTGATTTGAAAGAGGTTGACAGGTTGGCCAGCGAAAGGCCTTCATCAGATGACCAAAAGCTCCAGTGGCGGGTCATCATATGACTAAGAACCGCATCAGGAAGCACTTGTCCTTTTTTGCTGACGAATCTTACATGTATCATACACGTGTCTAATTTATCAACCTGTCAGTTCTCTGAACCATTCATCTGCAATCTTACCTAACCTAACCTTCGACTTCAATACATTCTTATATGAACCATTAATACTCTGACTTTCCTATTATTGTACTAGTGACAGTGTGCTTATTTCATCTACTGTCTCATTTGTTGACTTTCATCCACGTCCCCTTACCACTGTAATTCTTCCAACAAAATTTTATTCCATCGTATAACCTCTTCTTGGGTATGGTTTGCAGTTTTTTTTTTTTATATATCTCTATCTTCACTCTCCAGATTCACTTTCACTTGGTAGTTAAGACTTAGTTCCACATTATAACTGCTCGTGTCCTGTTTCCAGTTTTTGTTTCCTTTAATTAATTTTGCTCTCAATTTCTCCGGTCCCCAGTTCTCTAGTCATTTTCCTAATACTTAAATTTCCCTCTCCCTTCCCCCTCCCCCCTAAAAAAATTGCAGTTTCCTGTGTGTTCCACTGTGCTCTGCAAATGGCCTTCTGTCTCCCGGGGAAGTGGGAGGGTGGGGTTGAATTATATACCACTCCCTCCTATAATTACTTTTGACATTTCAGTCATTGCTGAACCTGGTATATAATTTACGAATTCTCCAGTGTCCAGGTTTCCCCGTTCTAAAATGCTTGTGTGTGTGTGTGTGTGTGTGTGTGTGTGTGTGTGTGTGTGTACTCACCTATATGTGGTTGCAGGGGTCTATTCACAGCTCCAGGCCCCACCTCTTTGCTTGTCGCTTCTAGATCACTCTCTTCCCTCTTCAAGAATATTATCATACTTCTTCTTAATATTATGTTTGGATCCTGCCTCCACTACTTCTCTCTTGATTGTTCCACTTCCTTGCAATTCTTGAGCTAAAGAAATAATTCCTAATATCCCTATGATTCATCAACTTCCAGTTGTGTCCCCTTGTTCCTGTGTCCCATCTCTGAAACATTCTAGCCCTGTCCACCTTGTCAATTCCTCTCAGTATTTTATACGTCGTTATCATATACCCCCTATCCCTCCTTTCCTCTAGTGTCATCAGGTTGAGTTCCTTTAACCTTTCCTCGTAAGGCATGCCTCTTAGCTCAGGGACTAGTCTTGTTGCTAACTTTTCACTTTCTCCAATTTCTTGACGTTTTTGACCAGGTGTGGGTTCCATTCTGGCACTGCATACTCCAATATATATGGGCCTGACGTACACAGTGTACAGTGTCGTGAATGACTCTTTACTTGGATGTAAAAACGCTATTCTGAAGTTTGCCATGTGCCCATGAGCTGCAGCAGTCATTTGGTTGATGTGCTCCTCAGGGGATGTGCTCGGTATAATGCTCACACCAAAATCCTTTTCTTTAAGTGAAGTTTGCAACCTCTTATCCCTGAGCCTGTATTCCATCTGCGGTCTTCTATGTCCTTCCTCAAGGGACACCACTGAATCTGTTCCTTCTACTATATCATTCACATATACAAGAAATAGTACCGGACTTACGACTGGCCCTTGTGGAACCCCACTTTGACACCTCTTCACGTACCAACGCTCGTCATTTCCTTCCTATCAGGTATTTCCTGATCCATTGTAGTGCTTTCCCTACTATTCCTGCTTGCTCGTCTACTTTTTGAACCAGTCTCTTGTGTGGTGTCGAATGCCTTTTTACAGTCCAAGAAGATGCAGTCTTCCCATCCCTCTTTCTCCTGTCATACTTCTATTACCTTATCGTAGAACTCCAGTAGTGCTGATTGTCATGTATGAACTTATTCCTTTCTACGTACTCCACAATTTTTCTCATGATAATCTTCTCCATGATTTTATGTTATATATGTCAGTGACACTGGTCTGTCGTTTAATGTTTCCTGTCTGTCTCCATTATTAAAAATTGGGACTCCATTCGCTGTCTTTCACACCTCAGGCAATTGCCCTGTTTCGATAGATTTACTGAAGATTGCTGCCAGCGGCACACAGTTCCTCTGCTTCCTCTCTCAGGACCCATGAAGATATGTTATCTGGGCCCACCGACTTCGAGGTATCTAGTTCACCTAGCAGTTTCTTCACCTCCGCTTTGGTTATGTGCAGTGTGTCCAACACACTGGTGAACCCTTCCGCCTCGATTTGTCTCCACTGTGAATACTTCTCTAAATCTTCTACTGAACTCTTCACATACTTCCTGGTCACGCTTTGTGAGCTCCCCTCCTTTCTCCCTCAGCCTGATTACTTGGTCCTTGACTGTTGTTTTCCTTCTGATGTGACTGTATAACAAGTTTGAGTCAGATACTATGTCATTGTCATACTGCCTCTGGGCCTCTCTCCGTATCCATGCATATTCGTTGCTGGTTCCTCTGCTTAAGTCATTGTTTTCTTGAGTTCTTTCCCTTTTGTACTTTTTCCATACTCTAGCACACTTGGCTTTGGCCTCTTTACACCTCCATGTAATCCTTGGGCTCACTCTGATATGAACTTCTCTGCGTCCGTGCACTTTGTTGTCACTCGTTCCATCATTTCATTTACTGTCCCATTGCACCTCATGCAGGAATTTCCACATACATGTGTAGTCCCCCCTTTTTGAAGCTTTATTTCTCCTTTCTGATTCATTCTCCACTGTTAACTCTACAAGTTATTCGAAACTCAGGACCACTTGATCATTAGCACCAAGGAACCTTTCGTATGTAGTATCCCCTATGTTCGATCTGTTCTAGGTGAACAGATCAAACATCTCATTCTCTGACTGTGTCCTTTATATGTTGGTACTTGAAGTTCTCCAGTACTGTCACTAGCATTTTAGCTCTCCACGTTTCTGGTCCCCCTTGTAGGTATAGGTTTCCCCAATCAATCTCCTTGTGACTGAAATTCCCCATGACGAGTAACTTTGCCCTAACCATGTGGGCTCTACTGGCTGCCTCGGCTAGTGTATCCACAATTGCTCCGATGCTCTCATCGCTCTCATGTCTTGGTCTCTTGCCGTTCAGTGGCAGGTTGCACATCACTTCTAAAATCGCCTTTGGAACCCCAGTCTGAAGTGTTCCTACTATGAAATCATCTGTTTCCCCTCTGTCCATTCATCCTCTCTCTCTCTCTCTCTCTCTCTCTCTCTCTCTCTCTCTCTCTCTCTCTATCTATCTATCTATCTCTCTCTCTCTCTCTCTCTCTCTCTCTCTCTCTCTCTCTCTCTCTCCATCTGTGTATGTATGATTATGTGTGAGTGTGTGTGTGTGTGTGTACTCACCTAGTTGTACTCACCTAGTTGAGGTTGCAGGGGTCGAGTCCTAGCTCCTGGCTCCGCCTTTTCACTGGTCGCTACTAGGTCACTCTCCCTGAACCGTGAGCTTTATCATACCTCTACTTAAAGCTATGTATGGATCCTGCCTCCACTACATCGCTTCCCAAACTATTCCACTTCCTGACTACTCTGTGGCTGAAGAAATACTTCCTAACATCCCTGTGATTCATCTGTGTCCTCAACTTCCACGGGTGACCCCTCGTATCTGTGTCCCATTTCTGGAACATCCTGTCTTTGTCCACCTTTTCAATTCCTCTCAGTATTTTGTATGTCGTTATCATGCTCCCCCTATCTCTCCTGTGTGTGTGTGTGTGTGTGTGTGTACTCACCTAGTTGTACTCACCTAGTTGAGGTTGCAGGGGTCGAGTCCAAGCTCCTGGCCCCGCCTCTTCACTGGTCGCTACTAGGTCACTCTCCCTGAACCATGAGCTTTATCGTACCTCTGCTTAAAGCTATGTATGGATCCTGCCTCCACTACATCGCTTCCCAAACTATTCCACTTACTGACTACTCTGTGGCTGAAGAAATACTTCCTAACATCCCTTTGATTCATCTGTGTCTTCAGCTTCCAACTGTGTCCCCGTGTTGCTGTGTCCAGTCTCTGGAACATCCTGTCTTTGTCCACCTTGTCAATTCCTCTCAGTATTTTGTAAGTCGTTATTATGTCCCCCCTATCTCTCCTGTCCTCCAGTGTCGTCAGGTTGATTTCCCTTAACCTCTCCTCATAGGACATACCTCTTAACTCTGGGACTAGTCTTGTTGGAAACCTTTGCACTTTCTCTAGTTTCTTTACATGCTTGGCTAGGTGTGGGTTCCAAACTGGTGCCGCATACTCCAATATGGGCCTAACGTACACGGTGTACAGGGTCCTGAATGATTCCTTATTAAGATGTCGGAATGCTGTTCTGAGGTTTGCTAGGCGCCCATATGCTGCAGCAGTTATTTGGTTGATGTGCGCTTAAGGAGATGTGCCTGGTGTTATACTCACCCCAAGATATTTTTCCTTGAGTGAGGTTTGTAGTCTCTGACCCCCTAGACTGTACTCCGTCTGCGGTCTTCTTTGCCCTTCTCCAATCTTCATGACTTTGCACTTGGTGGGATTGAACTCCAGGAGCCAATTGCTGGACCAGGTCTGCAGCCTGTTCAGATCCCTTTGTAGTTCTGCCTGGTCTTCGATCGAGTGAATTCTTCTCATCAACTTCACGTCATCTGCAAACAGGGACACATCGGAGTTTATTCCTTCCGTCATGTCGTTCACAAATACCAGAAACAGCACTGGTCCTAGGACTGACCCCTGTGGGACCCCGCTGGTCACAGGTGCCCACTCTGACACCTCGCGACGTACCATGACTCGCTGCTGTCTTCCTGTCAAGTATTCCCTGATCCATTGTAGTGCCTTCCCTGTTATCCCTGCTTGGTCCTCCAGTTTTTGCACCAATCTCTTGTGTGGAACTGTGTCAAACGCCTTCTTGCAGTCCAAGAAAATGCAATCCACCCACCCCTCTCTCTCTTGTCTTACTGCTGTCACCATGTCATAGAACTCCAGTAGGTTTGTGACACAGGATTTCCCGTCCCTGAAACCATGTTGGCTGCTGTTGATGAGATCGTTCCTTTCTAGGTGTTCCACCACTCTTCTCCTTATAATCTTCTCCATGATTTTGCATACTATACATGTCAGTGACACTGGTCTGTAGTTTAATGCTTCATGTCTGTCTCCTTTTTTAAAGATGGATTGTGTGTGTGTGTGTGTGTGTGTGTGTGTGTGTGTATTTGTGTGTGTGCGCGCGTGTGTGTGTGTGTGTGTGTGTTTATTTGTGTGTGTGTGTGTGTGTGTGTGTGTGTGTGTGTGTGTGTGTGTGTGTGTGTGTGTGTGTGTGTGTACTCACCTAGTTGTACTCACCTAGTTGAGGTTGCGGGGGTCGAGTCCGAGCTCCTGGCCCCGCCTCTTCACTGATCGCTACTAGGTCACTCTCCCTGAGCCGTGAGCTTTATCATACCTCTGCTTAAAGCTATGTATGGATCCTGCCTCCACTACATCGCTTCCCAAACTATTCCACTTACTGACTACTCTGTGGCTGAAGAAATACTTCCTAACATCCCTGTGATTCATCTGTGTCTTTAGCTTCCAACTGTGTCCCCTTGTTACTGTGTCCAATCTCTGGAACATCCTGTCTTTGTCCACCTTGTCAATTCCTCTCAGTATTTTGTATGTTGTTATCATGTCCCCCCTATCTCTCCTGTCCTCCAGTGTCGTCAGGTTGATTTCCCTTAACCTCTCCTCGTAGGACATACCTCTTAGCTCTGGGACTAGTCTTGTTGCAAACCTTTGCACTTTCTCTAGTTTCTTTACGTGCTTGGCTAGGTGTGGGTTCCAAACTGGTGCCGCATACTCCAATATGGGCCTAACGTATACGGTGTACAGGGTCCTGAACGATTCCTTATTAAGATGTCGGAATGCTGTTCTGAGGTTTGCTAGGCGCCCATATGCTGCAGCAGTTATTTGGTTGATGTGCGCTTCAGGAGATGTGCCTGGTGTTATACTCACCCCAAGATCTTTTTCCTTGAGTGAGGTTTGTAGTCTCTGACCCCCTAGACTGTACTCCGTCTGCGGCCTTCTTTGCCCTTCCCCAATCTTCATGACTTTGCACTTGGTGGGATTGAACTCCAGGAGCCAATTGCTGGACCAGTTCTGCAGCCTGTCCAGATCCCTTTGTAGTTCTGCCTGGTCTTCGATCGAGTGTATTCTTCTCATCAACTTCACGTCATCTGCAAACAGATGACGTGTGTGTGTATTTATGTGTGTGTGTCTGTGTGTGTATTTGTGTGTGTGTACTCACCTATTTGTGGTTGCAGGGGTCGAGTCATAGCTCCTGGCCCCGCCTCTTCACTGATTGCTACTAGGTCCTCTCTCTCCCTGCTCCATGAGCTTTATCATACCTCGCCTTAAAACTATGTATGGTTCCCGCCTCCACTACTTCACTTTCTAGGCTATTCCACGGCTTGACTACTCTATGACTGAAGAAATACTTCCTAACATCCCTTTGATTCATCTGAGTCTTCAACTTCCAATTGTGACCTCTTGTGTCTGTGTCCCATCTCTGGAACATCCTGTCTTTGTCCACCTTGTCTATTCCGCGCAGTATTTTGTATGTCGTTATCATGTCTCCCCTGACCCTCCTGGCCTCCAGTGTCGTCAGGCCGATTTCCCTCAACCTTTCTTCGTAGGACAATCCCCGTAGCTCTGGGACTAGTCTTGTTGCAAACCTTTGCACTTTCTCTAATTTCTTGACGTGCTTGACTAGGTGTGGATTCCAAACTGGTGCTGCATACTCTAGTATGGGCCTGACGTAAATGGTATACAGAGTCTTGAACGACTCCTTACTGAGGTATCGGAACGTGTGCGTGTGTGTGTGTGTATGTGCGTGGTCCGACATTGTTTAAAATAACAAAGAACTATCAGAAATATTTTATTAGAAAATATCTGAAAGCTCTTTAGTTTCATCCGATTATCTTATTCAAGAAATGACAGCGCAATACTTTATATTTATACAATTTGTTGTAGCCAGCTATTACCGAGAGTCACACAGAAGCAACTGCTATGAATAAAGAGAGTGAAAATTCTTCAGCTGATAATTAACGCGAGAATGCACTTCGGGGTCAGAGTACGACTGAGAGTGAGAGTGTAGGTCCCAGAGACACGCTGAGAGAGGTGTGTGTAATACTCCTGGCGGTAGACTTCAAGGTCTAGTTGGTAGTTACGTGGTCTAGAATGCGTGAGGAAGTGTGAACGTGTTGCCGTATTGTCGTGCTAGGTGTCCATGAGAGTTTGTGTTGACGTACGTGAGGTGCACATTATAAGCCATAGCAAGCCTTTAGAAGCGGTGAGGAAGGTTAAGTAGCAGCCGTGTAGGAATGAAAGGCGAACAAGTAAAGATGGATAAAGAAAAAAGCCACCATACTTATATGAAGGCTATGTAATTTGCAATGCACTTTATGGAATAAATTGTCTATTTTCTTTCTAATAAACACACAATAAAACAGGTATATATATATGTATGTACATATATATATACGATGCGTGTCGTATGAGGCGACTAAAATGCCGGGAGCAATGGGCTAGTAACCCCTTCTCCTGTATACAATTACTAAAAAAGAGAAGAAGAAAAACTTTATAAAACTGGGTTGCTTAAATGTGCGTGGATGTAGTGCGGATGACAAGAAACAGATGATTGCTGATGTTATGAATGAAAAGAAGTTGGATGTCCTGGCCCTAAGCGAAACAAAGCTGAGGGGGGTAGGAGAGTTTCAGTGGGGGGAAATAAATGGGATTAAATCTGGAGTATCTGAGAGAGTTAGAGCAAAGGAAGGGGTAGCAGTAATGTTAAATGATCAGTTATGGAAGGAGAAAAGAGAATATGAATGTGTAAATTCAAGAATTATGTGGATTAAAGTAAAGGTTGGATGTGAGAAGTGGGTCATAATAAGCGTGTATGCACCTGGAGAAGAGAGGAATGCAGAGGAGAGAGAGAGATTTTGGGAGATGTTAAGTGAATGTATAGGAGCCTTTGAACCAAGTGAGAGAGTAATTGTGCTAGGGGACTTGAATGCTAAAGTAGGAGAAACTTTTAGAGAGGGTGTGGTAGGTAAGTTTGGGGTACCAGGTGTAAATGATAATGGGAGCCCTTTGATTGAACTTTGTATAGAAAGGGGTTTAGTTATAGGTAATACATATTTTAAGAAAAAGAGGATAAATAAGGATACACGATATGATGTAGGGCGAAATGACAGTAGTTTGTTGGATTATGTATTGGTAGATAAAAGACTGTTGAGTAGACTTCAGGATGTACATGTTTATAGAGGGGCCACAGATATATCAGATCACTTTCTAGTTGTAGCTACACTGAGAGTAAAAGGTAGATGGGATACAAGGAGAATAGAAGCATCAGGGAAGAGAGAGGTGAAGGTTTATAAACTAAAAGAGGAGGCAGTTAGGGTAAGATATAAACAGCTATTGGAGGATAGATGGGCTAATGAGAGCATAGGCAATGGGGTCGAAGAGGTATGGGGTAGGTTTAAAAATGTAGTGTTAGAGTGTTCAGCAGAAGTTTGTGGTTACAGGAAAGTGGGTGCAGGAGGGAAGAGGAGCGATTGGTGGAATGATGATGTAAAGAGAGTAGTAAGGGAGAAAAAGTTAGCATATGAGAAGTTTTTACAAAGTAGAAGTGATGCAAGGAGGGAAGAGTATATGGAGAAAAAGAGAGAAGTTAAGAGAGTGGTGAAGCAATGTAAAAAGAGAGCAAATGAGAGAGTGGGTGAGATGTTATCAACAAATTTTGTTGAAAATAAGAAAAAGTTTTGGAGTGAGATTAACAAGTTAAGAAAGCCTAGAGAACAAATGGATTTGTCAGTTAAAAATAGGAGAGGAGAGTTATTAAATGGAGAGTTAGAGGTATTGGGAAGATGGAAGGAATATTTTGAGGAATTGTTAAATGTTGATGAAGATAGGGAAGCTGTGATTTCGTGTATAGGGCAAGGAGGAATAACATCTTGTAGGAGTGAGGAAGAGCCAGTTGTGAGTGTGGGGGAAGTTCGTGAGGCAGTAGGTAAAATGAAAGGGGGTAAGGCAGCCGGGATTGATGGGATAAAGATAGAAATGTTAAAAGCAGGTGGGGATATAGTTTTGGAGTGGTTGGTGCAATTATTTAATAAATGTATGGAAGAGGGTAAGGTACCTAGGGATTGGCAGAGAGCATGCATAGTTCCTTTGTATAAAGGCAAAGGGGATAAAAGAGAGTGCAAAAATTATAGGGGGATAAGTCTGTTGAGTGTACCTGGTAAAGTGTATGGTAGAGTTATAATTGAAAGAATTAAGAGTAAGACGGAGAATAGGATAGCAGATGAACAAGGAGGCTTTAGGAAAGGTAGGGGGTGTGTGGACCAGGTGTTTACAGTGAAACATATAAGTGAACAGTATTTAGATAAGGCTAAAGAGGTCTTTGTGGCATTTAGGGATTTGGAAAAGGCGTATGACAGGGTGGATAGGGAGGCAATGTGGCAGATGTTGCAAGTGTATGGTGTAGGAGGTAGGTTACTGAAAGCAGTGAAGAGTTTTTACGAGGATAGTGAG
Source organism: Cherax quadricarinatus (assembly GCF_038502225.1). Lineage (NCBI taxonomy): Eukaryota > Metazoa > Arthropoda > Malacostraca > Decapoda > Parastacidae > Cherax > Cherax quadricarinatus. Next base: position 22,842,108 of record NC_091297.1, read on the forward strand.
GCTCAAGTTAGAGTATGTAGGAAAGAGGGAAATTTTTTCCAAGTAAAAGTAGGCCTTAGACAAGGATGTGTGATGTCACCGTGGTTGTTTAATATATTTATAGATGGGGTTGTAAGAGAAGTAAATGCGAGGGTCTTGGCAAGAGGCGTGGAGTTAAAAGATAAAGAATCACACACAAAGTGGGAGTTGTCACAGCTGCTCTTTGCTGATGACACTGTGCTCTTGGGAGATTCTGAAGAGAAGTTGCAGAGATTGGTGGATGAATTTGGTAGGGTGTGCAAAAGAAGAAAATTAAAGGTGAATACAGGAAAGAGTAAGGTTATGAGGATAACAAAAAGATTAGGTGATGAAAGATTGAATATCAGATTGGAGGGAGAGAGTATGGAGGAGGTGAACGTATTCAGATATTTGGGAGTGGACGTGTCAGCGGATGGGTCTATGAAAGATGAGGTGAATCATAGAATTGATGAGGGAAAAAGAGTGAGTGGTGCACTTAGGAGTCTGTGGAGACAAAGAACTTTGTCCTTGGAGGCAAAGAGGGGAATGTATGAGAGTATAGTTTTACCAACGCTCTTACATGGGTGTGAAGCGTGGGTGATGAATGTTGCAGCGAGGAGAAGGCTGGAGGCAGTGGAGATGTCATGTCTGAGGGCAATGTGTGGTGTGAATATAATGCAGAGAATTCGTAGTTTGGAAGTTAGGAGGAGGTGCAGGATTACCAAAACTGTTGTCCAGAGGGCTGAGGAAGGGTTGTTGAGGTGGTTCGAACATGTAGAGAGAATGGAGCGAAACAGAATGACTTCAAGAGTGTATCAGTCTGTAGTGGAAGGAAGGCGGGGTAGGGGTCGGCCTAGGAAGGGTTGGAGGGAGGGGATAAAGGAGGTTTTGTGTGCGAGGGGCTTGGACTTCCAGCAGGCATGCGTGAGCGTGTTTGATAGGAGTGAATGGAGACAAATGGTTTTTAATACTTGACGTGCTGTTGGAGTGTGAGCAAAGTAACATTTATGAAGGGATTCAGGGAAACCGGCAGGCCGGACTTGAGTCCTGGAGATGGGAAGTACAGTGCCTGCACTCTGAAGGAGGGGTGTTAATGTTGCAGTTTAAAAACTGTAGTGTAAAGCACCCTTCTGGCAAGACAGTGATGGAGTGAATGATGGTGAAAGTTTTTCTTTTTCGGGCCACCCTGCCTTGGTGGGAATCGGCCGGTGTGATAATAATAAAAAAAAAAAAAAAATATATATATATATATTTAATATATATATATATATATATATATATATATATATATATATATATGTCGTGCCGAATAGGCAGAACTTGCGATCTTGGATTAAATAGCAACGCTCATCTTGCCATATAGGACAAGTGAAAATTTGTGCATGCAATAATTTCGCCAAAATCATTCTGAACCTAACAAAAAAAAATAGATTTCACTGTGTTTGTTTAGTATTAAATTACTGTAAACAAATCTAAAATAGATTTAGTTGGGTTAGGCTAAAATAAATTTCTCTTGTTATAATAAGGTTAGGTAAGTTTTCTAAGATTCTTTTGGTGCAAAATTAATTTTTTTTACATTAACATTAATGAAAAAAATATATCTTTAAACGTATAAGAGAAAACAAATCATACCACGGGCGGGGATAGAATCCACGATCAGAGAGTCTCAAAACTCCAGACCGTCGCGTTAGCCACTGGACCAGCTAGCCACAATAAAATTCGTCCAACTAGGTATATTTCTAAACCATAGGAAGGTTAGCATAGGCACCACTGTGACCACAAATGAAAGTTTTTACAGACGAATCTCCAGCTAGCGTTGCCGTGACGAACTCTAGCTCAAGTCCCCTCAAAGCCGTCAACATGACTAACATGACTAACGCGACGGTCTGGAGTTTTGAGACTGTGATCGCGGGTTCTATCCCCGCCCGTGGTATGGTTTGTTTGCAATCGTGTCATTACGATTTCTTGATTCATGTTGACGGCTTTGAAGGGACTTGAGCTAGAGTTCGTCACGGCCACGCTAGCTGGAGATTCGTCTGTAAAAACTTGCATTTGTGGTCACAGTGGTGCCTATGCTAACCTTCCTATGGTGTAGAAATATACCTAGTTGGACGAATTTTATTGTGGCTAGCTGGTCCAGTGGCTAACGCAACTGTCTGGAGTTTTGAGACTCTGATCGCGGGTTCTATCCCCACCCGTGGTATGGTTTGTTTGCAATCGTGTCATTACGATTTCGTGAGTCGTATAAGAGAAAATTTTTGAAAGGACTTAATTTTAAATGAGTTCTTGCTAAATGACCAGTTTTACATATTCGACACGACATATATTATTAGTTATTTATTATTACACTGGCCGATTCCCACCAAGGCAGGGTGGCCCGAAAAAGAAAAACTTTCACCATCATTTACTCCATCACTGTCTTGCCAGAAGGGTGCTTTACACTACAGTTTTTAAACTGCAACATTAACACCCCTCCTTCAGAGTGCAGGCACTGTACTTCCCATCTCCAGGACTCAAGTCCGACCTGCCGGTTTCCCTGAATCCCTTCATAAATGTTACTTTGCTCACACTCCAACAGCACGTCAAGTATTAAAAACAATTTGTCTCCATTCACTCCTATCAAACACGGTCAAGCATGCCCGCTGGAAGTCCAAGCTCCAAGCCCCTCGCACACAAAACCTCCTTTACCCCCTCCCTCCAACATTTCCTAGGCCGACCCCTACCCCGTCTTCCTTTTACTACAGACTGATACACTCTTGAAGTCATTCTGTTTCGCTCCATTCTCTCTACATGACCGAACCACCTCAACAACCCTTCCTCAGCCCTCTGGGCAACAGTTTTCGCAATCCCGCACCTCCTCCTAACTTCCAAACTACGAATTCTCTGCATTATATTCACACCACACATTGCCCTCAAACATGACATCTCCACTGCTTCCAGCCTTCTCCTCGCTGCAACATTCATCACCCATGCTTCACACCCATATAAGAGCGTTGGTAAAACTATAATCTCATACATTCCCCTCTTTGCCTCCATGGACAAAGTTCTTTGTCCCCACAGACTCCTAAGTGCACAGCTCACCCTTTTCCCCTCATCAATTCTATGATTCACCTCATCTTTCATAGACCCATCCGCTGACACGTCCACTCCCAAATATCTGAATACATTCACCTCCTCCATACTCTCTCCCTCCAATCTGATATCCAGTCTTTCATCACCTAATCTTCTTGTTATCCTCATAACCTTACTCTTTCCTGTATTCACTTTTAATTTTCTTCTTTTACATTCCCTACCAAATTCATCCACCAACCTCTGCAACTTCTCTTCAGAATCTCCCAAGAGCACAGTGTCATCAGCAAAGAGCAACTGTGACAACTCCCACTTTATTCGTGATTCTTTATCTTTTAACTCCACGCCTCTTGTCAAGACCCTCGCATTTACTTCTCTTACAACCCCATCTATAAATATATTAAACAACCACGGTGACATCACACATCCTTGTCTAAGGCCTACTTTTACTTGGAAATAATCTCCCTCTTTCCTACATACTCTAACTTGAGCCTCACTATCCTCGTAAAAACTCTTCACTGCTTTCAGTAACCTACCTCCTACACCATACACCTGCAACATCTGCCACATTGCCCCGTATCCACCTTGTCATACTCCTTTTCCAAATCTATAAATGCCACAAAAACCTCTTTACCCTTATCTAAATACTGTTCACTTATATGTTTCACTGTAAACACCTGGTCCATACACCCCCTACCTTTCCTAAAGCCTCCTTGTTCATTTGCTATCCTATTTTCCGTCTCACTCTTAATTCTTTCAATAATAACTCTACCATACACTTTACCAGGTATACTCAACAGACTTAACCCCCTGTAATTTTTGCACTCTCTTTTGTCCCTTTTGCCTTTATACAAAGGAACTATGCATGCTCTCTGCCAATCCCTAGGTACCTTACCCTCTTCCATACATTTATTAAATAATAGCACCAACCACTCCAAAACTATATCCCCACCTGCTTTTAACATTTCTATCTTTATCCCATCAATCCCAGCTGCCTTACCCCCTTTCATTTTACCTACTGCCTCACGAACTTCCCCCACACTCACAACTGGTTCTTCCTCACTCCTACAAGATGTTATTCCTCCTTGCCCTATATGTGAAATCACAGCTTCCCTATCTTCAACATTTAACAATTCCTCAAAATATTCCTTCCATCTTCCCAATACCTCTAATTCTCCATTTAATAACTCTCCTCTCCTATTTTTAACTGACAAATCCATTTGTTCTCTAGGCTTCCTTAACTTGTTAATCTCACTCCAAAACTTTTTCTTATTTTCAACAAAATTTGTTGATAACATCTCACCCACTCTCTCATTTGCTCTCTTTTTACATTGCTTCACCACTCTCTTAACCTCTCTCTTTTTCTCCATATGCTCTTCCCTCCTCTTCTCTTTACATCATCATTCCACCAATCGCTCCTCTTCCCTCCTGCACCCACTTTCCTGTAACCACAAACTTCTGCTGAACACTCTAACACTACATTTTTAAACCTACCCCATACCTCTTCGACCCCATTGCCTATGCTCTCATTAGCCCATCTATCCTCCAATAGCTGTTTATATCTTTCCCTAACTGCCTCCTCTTTTAGTTTATAAACCTTCACCTCTCTCTTCCCTGATGCTTCTATTCTCCTTGTATCCCATCTACCGTTTACTCTCAGTGTAGCTACAACTAGAAAGTGATCTGATATATCTGTGGCCCCTCTATAAACATGTACATCCTGAAGTCTACTCAACGGTCTTTTATCTACCAATACATAATCCAACAGGCTACTGTCATTTCGCCCTACATCATATCTTGTATACTTATTTATCCTCTTTTTCTTAAAATATGTATTACCTATAACTAAACCCCTTTCTATACAAAGTTCAATCAAAGGGCTCCCATTATCATTACACCTGGCACCCCAAACTTACCTACCACACCCTCTCTAAAAGTTTCTCCTACTTTAGCATTCAGGTCCCCTACCACAATTACTCTCTCACTTGGTTCAATGGCTCCTATACATTCACTTAACATCTCCCAAAATCTCTCTCTCTTCTCTGCATTCCTCTCTTCTCCAGGTGCATACACGCTTATTATGACCCACTTCTCGCATCCAACCTTTACTTTAATCCACATAATTCTTGCATTTACACATTCATATTCTCTTTTCTCCTTCCATAACTGATCATTCAACATTACTGCTACCCCTTCCTTTGCTCTAACTCTATCAAATACTCCAGATATAATCCCATTTATTTCCTCCCACCGAAACTCCCCTACCCCCTTATTAAGAATCAGCATACTAAAGTTAAATACTGAGTATCATCGAGCATGATTAACCGAGGTAAACTAATGAGAGATAAACTGAAGCACGATCAAAGAAAATCTATAATTTCTTTCATAGTACACAAAATGTCTCCAGACTTGTTATTGGAAAGTCCAGATGTATCTTACCTATTGAATAAACTCTCTAAAAAAATTATTGTGATTTGTTGTGTCCTTGCTGTAATTTTTAAATCATATGGCCATATTCTAGGAATATTATTTCCTTAACTGAAATTATATTAATGAATGAGCTACACTCACAAAATCTACTTATATAATGTATATTGTTAAAAGTAGAACAGATAAATTGATACTTTATTTTAACACACCCCTCAAGGAAGGTTCCTTGATGTTGGTGAGGGGCTCTTGATTTAGGGAATTGGATCTGTGCTCCAGTTCCCCGAATTAAGCCCGAATGCCTTCCACATCCTCCCCCAGGCGCTGTATAATCCTCCGGGTTTAGCGCTTCCCCCTTGATTATAATAATAATAATTTATTTTAACACAAAGCAGAAGTAACCAAAGCCTTAAATTTAATACGCAACTTTCTATAGTTTGAGAAATTAAAATTATATATAAACTGAAATATTATTTGTGAAAGTTTCGCCTATAATAATTTTCAGAAATGTTTGTTAATTTAATTTAATACAACGAAAATTTTCATTGACTGTAATTAAAGGTATTTCAAGTGAAAGTTCTTAAGTAAGACATTAAAATCTTCAGAAAGAAAGTTATGGATGTTTATAATTATGGTCGTCAAAATATTTATTTCATCATCTTTCGAAGAGCAACTATGACCCACTGAGCAACACCTTTAAATACTTTGTACTAAGAAAATCTAATACATCTCATTGTGCAACTGCCCTCATATATATCACATTTTGCAAGGTCACAGCAAGAGCTAACTATGTTTACCCAGAACACTCATCATACTGGATTGTTTTCCTGTCATACTCCATTACACATTATGAATCTAATACACGAGAGCGTAAATGTATTTTGATAATTGAAAGTGACTGTCAACAGATGGCACCATGAATGATGCAGTGAATAACAGAATATTTGAGAGAAAAATAGAGGGAGAGTTGATGAGTGTGTGTGGAAAGTTAGTAATCATTTGACGAAAAACAAAGAAATGCATTATAGTATAATTGTTTTAAGGCTTTTGTAATGGGGTGAAACGCATTCTTCCAATGCTGCAGTGAGGAGCATGAAAGAGTTGGAAATGCCCAGTCTGACATCAGTGGTGGTGATTGTATTGCATAGAAAATATCGAACTGGGAATCTGAAAGACAGTGCGGTGTTGTGACAGCTTCAATTAAAACAAATAGACTTACAGAAAGAATGGAGCAAGAGGGCAAGCTGGGTGTACATTTCTTAAAATAGCTAGAAACAGGAATAAAGAATAAATAATTCGAAATGTGTAAGGAAAAGTATCAAGAGGTAAAATAGGTACTGTATATTATTAAGAATGAGCACTGTATGACTTGCTCTCGTGACACATCATCACAGGGCGTGCATGGAACCACTGAGCCAACAGTGTTTTCAAAACTATGAAATCTTGTGACTCCTAACGAAGCTACTATGATATTTCCATTGCTATGATATTTCCATTGCTATGATATTTCCATTGCTATGATATTTCCATTGCCTTGCTGGAGATTCATCAAGGTTCACAAGTTCTCATATTTTTTTTATCACTAATCTGTCTGAGTTGTAACATGAGCTTCTTGTAGCAGCATGGATTATGTTCAAATTCCACCGTGATCCGAATTTGTCATTCATAATTTTAAAATTCTGAGACTATAGATATATATGTTTGTATGTAATGCTCGCGTATGTCATCAGAACGATTTAGTGATCAGTGCCGCAGAAAACCCATCAGGGAGACCAAGAAATTTATGTTATAGTGTTATTATCAAGTTGGTAATTGAGCAAAACTGTATATATATTCTGTACCAGAAGGTGCATCAGATGCTTCTTGAGATGACAGCCACACGTCCTTGACCACAACCAAGTATATACAACACATGTATATCACAGATCCTATCTACACGCTCAGTTTGCTGTGAACTCATACGCCCACCGATCCTTCGCAGGTGTCTGCTACTTTACTCTTTTCTGGAAACTTTGGCGATAAATGTTCACTGATTGGCAAATATTACAGTACTCACTTATTCATGAAGAAGGAAACATATAGATTCCAAAACCTAGTCTGCACCTATTCGAATAACTATGCTGTGTCCTTCAGAAAAAAATCTTTGTATTATTTGAGAAATGTTTTACTCTATTTCAAGTTTTGCTGAGAAAAACACAAGTCATTCGTACACAAAACAGTTTTACTGCTGTGAAGGTTTTTGTACAAGACTGAAAAACGGTTGATTAAAGGTAAAAGAAAACCTAGGGCATTTAATATAGAGACCAGCATATTAGGAGCCTTTTCAATCTTATACAGAAAACAACACACGTGAGGCAGTCTCAAGTGATTGACATCACTTAAACTGACTCCTCTCTAATTCACCTGAATCTTTTTAGAGCATTCGGCAATACAGATGAATTCTCATTGTATAGGAGAACCAGCTCCAAGGTTATATCCTAGGTTCAGTCTTATGATAAGTTTTCCTACCTGCCAGCAAAACTGTTTCTACAAACCTCTTAGGGTACCGTAGTTTTGTAGCAATATCAAATATTATCCTAATTTCCTCATTGAGAAACTCTGGGCTGAACACCTAGTAGGTTCTCAAAAACATAGTGAAAAAGACACTCCATTTTACTCTTGTTTCATTATTAGAATTGTAGTGAATGTATGATCAAACATTAATGGCCTTCCCATTTACTGTAAATTTAAACCTTTTATCAACCCTGTTCATCAAAACATCAAAGAAGGGCAGTTTAAAATCCATCTCTTTTTCCACACTGAATTGAACAGAAGGGACAAGAGAGTTAAGTCTCAGTACACACGTGTCCAGTGCCATATCATTCGGCCAGATACAAGATGTCATCCACATATCTGAGCTACTTAGCTTCATGGGGCAGGATATCTTTCAGCAGCTTAGTCTCGAGAAACTTCATAAACAAATTGTTTAATATGGGAAACAATGGATTTCCCATACCCATTCCCTGCCATTTAGAGTAATGTTTCCTTGCAAACTCGAACGTGCAATCATCTACACACAACTTAATCAATTCAATAATAATGATCATATTGCACGGCAGGGCAACTCATCTAATTTTTCATGCTGAACAACGCCGTAATATAAGAACTGACCTCTGTAAAACTATTGAACATGTTTACATTCTGCAATTTGTCAATGAGGTTAACATTGTTTTTACCTGAGATTCAGAAATGTAGCCGAGCATTGGCGTTAACACTTTTACAAAGCATTTTAACAGATCATATGTCGCCGACCGAACTTAGCTAATAGGTCTCGTTGGAAATCCCAGTTCATGAGTTTTATTCACACCGTATATATAACGAAGTGTCTCCAACCTAGCTGACAGTTGTTTAATCAATTCCTCATTACCACTCAGTGTAGTTCTAAGTTCTTTATTGAACTTACGAATAACGTAGTTCAAAGCATTCTTTTTAAGTGACGTATTAGATCCTGTCTTCTAATTACATGTTTATTTTTCCGCTATAATCTACCTTGCCCATAAATACTCTCGCATTCACTTTCTCTGCTTTTGTAAATTGAAGTCTAGGATCTTTCTTTAATTCATAGTATGACAGGTCTGATTAAAGCCCCATATACCATGCTTTTTGTAAATGTTGAACGTTGTTGGGAATAGGCCAACGTGTTTTTCCAAAACTTAACTCATTATAGCGCTGTCCATTGTTCCCGGTTAAACTCCACACTGGTTAACGCAACACCAGTATTTGATATAAACCGCTCAAGAATTAAATGTGATTTTAACTCACACGTGGGTTTGCAATAAACCTGTAAAGTGGTCAGAAGTCAGAGTCCTCTTCGCTGGAAAGAAATATTTTAGAATCAGTAATTATAAAACACGATAAGCATTTATTATATAATAATAGTTTCGGTTTGTTCAAACTTGAATGATAGATAAATTAGACACATGTGCAACTCTTGGGTATCTTTATTGGGGAAACGTTTCGCCACACAGTGGCTTCATCAGTCCATACGTAGGAGAAACTTGAAGAACAGGAGGAGAATGAGGTAATCAGTCCCTCAACCTTGAGTCGATGTGTTCAGTCCATCAATCTTGAATAGAATACGGCATATCAGCGGAGAAGCAGCTTATAAACCGAATGGCAGGAGAGGTGCATCAGTCATAGGTCGTGTCACATTTGTTCAATGTTGAAGTAGGTCGTGCCCAAGAATTAGGCAAGCGAAGAATTCCTAAGTATTAAGATCCCAAGAAGTTGCAGTGTCTGACAGATTTGTAGATGAATGGTTCAGAGAACCGACATGTTGATAAATTAGACACATGTGCAACTCTTGGGTATCTTTATTGAGGAATGATTACCTCATTCTCCTCCTGTTCTTCAAGTTTCTCCTACGTATGGACTGATGAAGCCACTGTGTGGCGAAACGTTTCCTCAATAAAGATACCCAAGAGTTGCACATGTGTCTAATTTATCAACATGTCGGTTCTCTGAACCATTCATCTACAAATCTTCAAACTTGAATCCTTTATAACTGAAGTTTGTAAATAATTTGAATCCGAATTCCCATCTGCATTCATTGGACCGTCGTAAATATATTTTTACACTAACAAATTAAAGGGTATCTCGATTTTGCATTCCCTACCTGCTTCTGCGGTTAAACCTAAGTTTGCCTAAGAGTTGGTAGCTGCCATCCTTTTAAAGTAAAGATCATTCAATTCTCGTTTAAGAGTGTTTCCCTAGACCCATTTTCTTTAATACAACAAAAGGAAACTTCTTGAAGATAAGCGTCAGATACTTTTGAAGTAAGAATTATGAAATCTTGTATAACGGAACGTTTCGGAGTCTGATGGCATATTTGTGATAACTAACATGTCGCTAATGTTGTGATCGCTTGCTCATTACTACATAATGAATCTTTATAGGTTTTATGTATGCTTAATGCCCATACTGTGTAATATGATGTCTGCTTTTTTCAGGCACCCATATGTATACATGTCGTGTCGAAAAGGTAAAACTTGCTATTTTGGCGTAAATAGCAACGCTATTCTTGCCGAATAAGGCAAGTGAAAATTTGTGTATGCAATAATTTTGCAAAAATCATTCAGAACCATACGAAAATGAAAATATTTGCATCGTGTTTGTTTATTATTAATTTATTGTAAACATATCTAAAATAAATTTAGTTGGATTAGGCTAAATTAAATTGCACTTGTTATAATAAGCTTACGTAAGTTCTCTTAAGGTTCCATTCGTACAAAATTATTAATTTTAAGCTAACATAAATGAAAAAAATATATATCGTTTAACGTATAAGAGATAATTTTAGAAAGGACTTAATTTTAAATGAGTTCTTCATAACTGACCAATTTCACCTATATAGCACGACACACACACACGCATATATATATATATATATATATATATATATATATATATATATATATATATATATATATATATATATATATATATATATATATATATATATATATATATATATATATATATATCAACACTGCGACTAGTAGAGGATTCAAACCCATGTCGTTTTATACCGCCTCATGGTGAGCGAAAATCACATATGATGCTCTAATCCACTGGACCACGCAATCCTACAAGAATCAAGCACCCAGCAGAGCTAGGTGTTTTACCTTGCTACGAAGACATACAGTGGTGTAAGTGCCTCTGAGCTAATTTCATTTGCAGGGTATTTGAGGGAAAAAATCGACCATTCAAATTGACATTCAAAACAGACGTGGTACAGAACAGGATACTACAACAGAAGCCACTGTTAAAGGACTCATCAGATTATCAACAAGTGTACCTCAATCGAGACGGAACACGAGAGGAAAGGGAACAGCTGAAAGTGAGAGCAAGACGAGACCAGTGTAAGGAAAGAGAGATGTAATAAGCAACGACAGACAGGAAAGCTCAGCCTTTGGGGGAACCTCAAACACAAATGCTTACAGAGACCCCTCAACCCCTGTCACCACATATCAACCAAACACAATAACCAGACACAACCCACACTCCATAGCCCCACCCCCCTAAGCACAAATTTCACAATCACAGCAGCCTCCCATAATACTGCACACTGCCTCCCACCCTCCCAGCCTGCACCTTCCTCTTCCGTCTCCCAAAATACAGTAATGGAAAGGAAACTAAAGGTATGGTACACCAATGCAGATGGAATAACAAGTAAGAGCGAAGAGTGGCAAGAACGCATCATTGATGCATCACCTGACATCATAGCACTAACAGAGACAAAACTTACAGGGACGATAACAGATGCAATCTTTCCACCTGGATATCAGATTATGAGGAAAGACAGAGAGAACAGAGGAGTTAGAGGAGTAGCATTGCTCATCAAAAACCAGTGGAGTTTTGAGGAGATGGGAGAAATGGATAGAAGGGAAACAGACGACTTCATTGCAGGAACACTTCAGACTGAGGCTCAACAAAGTGATGATAGCAGTGATGTATAACCCACCACTGAACAGCAGGAGGACAAGACAAGTGTATGATGTGAGCAATAGGGTATTGGTGGATACACTAGTTGAAGTGGCCAGGAGGGCTCAAATGAATAGGACAAACTTACTTATAATGGGGTATTTCAATCATAAAGACATTGACTGGAAAAACCTAGAGCCACGTTTGGGACCAGAAACATGGAGTGCTAAGATGTTGGAGACTGTATTGGAGAACTTCATGCACCAACATGTTAGGGATACAACCAGAGAGAGAGGAGAGGATGTTGCAGTAAGGCTGGACCTCATATTCACTTTGAATAGTTCACATGAAAGACCCCTTGGCGCTAGTGATCATGATGTTCTGAGTTTTGAATACCTTGTAGAGTTAAGAGTGGATAATGCAGCAGCACGAGAGCAATGAGAGAAGCAGTACTTCAAAAAAGGGGACTGCATGAAGTGCAGTGGGAAAGAGAACTAGAGGGAAAGACAGTAAATGAAATGATGGAACTAGTGACCACTAAGTGCAGGGAAGCAGAGAAGTTCATACCAAATGGTAACAGAAAAAAATGGTAAGACCAGAGTGAGCCCATGGCTTAACTGGAGGTGTAAAGAGGCCAAGGCCAAGTGTGCTAGAGCATGGAAAAGGTATAGAAGGCAAAGGACTCAAGAAAACAAGGAGTTGAGCAGAAGAATCAGAAACGAATATACAGGGAAAAGGAGAGAGGTCCAGAGGCAATACAAGAATGACATAGCATCAAAAGCCAAATCTGAACCAAAGTTGTTATACAGTCACATTAGGAGAAAAGCGACAGTCAGAGACCAGGTAATCAGGCTGAGGAAAGAAGGAGGGGAGCTCACAAAGAGTGATCAGAAAGTATGTGATGAACTAAGCACAAGATTTAGAGAAGTATTCACAATAGAAACAGGAATGCTACCAGCAAACCGTGGAGGCAGAGTGCACCAGCAGGTGCTGCACATACACATAACCAAGAGGAACTGTGTGTCCCGCTAGCGGCAATCTTCATTAAATCTATTAAAATTGGACAATTACCTGAGGCGTGGAAGACAGCAAATGTAGTTCCAATTTTTAAGGAGACAGACAGGCAGTGTTAAACTACAGACCAGTGTCACTGAATTGTATAGTATGTAAAGTCATGGAAAAGATTATCAGGAGAAGAGTGGTGGAGCACCTTGAGAAGATTGGGCTAATACATGACAATCAGCGCAGCTTCAGAAATGGGAAATCCTGTGTCACAAATCTCCTTGAGTTCTATGATAAGGCAACAGAAGTAAGACAGAAGAGAGAGGGATGGGTAGACTGCATTTTTCTGGACGGCAAGAAGGCTTTTGACACAGTACCACACAGGAGACTGGTATAAAAATTAGAGGAGCAGGCAGGAATAATAGGGAAAGTACTGCAATGGATCAGGAATACCTGACAGGAACGAAACAATGAGTGTTGGTACGTGATGAGGCATCAGTGGGCGCACGTGTCGAGTGGGGTTCCACAAGGGTCAGTCCTCGGCCCGGTGCTGTTTCTTGTATATGTGAATGACATGGTGGAAGAAATAGATTCAGAAGTGTCACTGGTCGCTGATGATGTGAAACTGATGAGGAGAATTAAAGCGGGCAAGGATCAGTTAAGATTACAAGGGGATCTGGACAGACTACAAGTCTAGTCCGACAAATGGCTCCTGGAGTTTAACCCCAGTAAGTGTAAGGTCATTATACCGAACATGTCCCCTGAGGCACACATCAATCAAATAATTGCTGCAGCATATGGGAGATAAGCAAACCTGAGATTGGCGTTCAGACATCTGAATAAGGAGTCATTCACAATATTATACACTGTGTACGTCAGGCCTAAACTGAAATATGCAGCGCCAGTATGGAACCCTTACTTAGTCAAACACGTCACAAAATTGGAGAAAGTGCAAAAATTTGCAACACGATTAGTCCCGGAACTGAAGGGTATGTCTTATGAGGAGAGGTTAAGGGAACTCAACCTGATGACACTAGAGGATAGGAGGGATAGGGATAACATGATAACAACGTATAAAATGATGAGAGGAAATGACAAGGTGGACAGGGCTCGAATGTTTCGGAGATGGGATACAGGAACAAGGGGACACAATTGGAAGCTGAAAACCCAGATGAGTCATAGGGATGTTAGGAAGTATTTCTTTAACCTTAGAGTTGTCAGGAAGTGTGAAGTAGTGGAAGCAAGTTCCATACATAGCTTTAAGAAGAGGTATGATAAAGCGCACGGAGCAGGGAGAAAGTGAAATAGTATTGACCAGTGAAGAGGCGGGGCCAGGAGCTATGACTCATCCCCTGCAACCACATATAGGTGAGTACACACGCACGTACACACAGCCAGCACGGTTTCAGGGACTGGAAATCCTGAGTCACAAACCTACTGGGTGAGTAGACTGCATTTTCTTGGACTGTAAGAAGGCGTTTGACACAGTTCCAAACAAGAGATTAGTGCAAAAGCTGGATTACCAGGCATGGATAACAGGGAAGGTGCTACAATGGATCAGGGAATACGTGTCAGGAAGACAACAGCGAGTCATGGTACGTGACGAGGTGTCACTGTGGGCGCCGGTAACGAGTGGGGTGCCACATGGATCAGTCCTAGGACCGGTGCTGTTTCTGGTACATGTATTTGTGAACGACATGACGGAAGGAATAGACTCCGAAGTGTCCCTGTTTGCGGATGATGTGAAGCTGATGAGAAGAATTCAATCGAACGAGGACCAGGCAGAACTACAGGGGAATCTAGACAGGCTGCAGGCCTGGTCCAGCAAATGGCTCCTGGAGTTCAACTCCACCAAGCGCAAAATCATGAAGATTGGGGAAGGGCATAGACCACAGATGGAGTACAATCTAGGGGGCAAGAGCCTACGAACCTCACACAAGGAAAAGTATCTTGGGGTGAGTATAACACAAGGAACATCTTCCGAGGTACACATCAACCAAATAACTGCTGCAGCATACGGGTACCTGGCAAACCTCAGAACAGCATTCCGACATCTAAATAAGGAGTCATTCAGGACCCTGTACACTGTGTACGTTAGGGCCATATTGGAGTATGCAGCGCCAGTTTGGAACCCTCACCTAGCCAAGCATGTAAGGAAACTAAAGAAAGTGCAAAGGTCTGCAACAAGACTAGTCCCGGAGCTAAGGGGTATGTCCTACGAGGAGAGGTTAAGGGAAATCGACCTGACGACACTGGAAGACAGGAGATATAGGGGGGATATGATAACGACATATAAAATTCTGAGAGGTATAGACAAGGTGGGCAGAGATAGGATGTTCCAGAGATGGGACACAGCAATAAGGGGTCACAGTTGGAAGTTGAAGACTCAGATGAATCACAGGGATGTTAGGAAGTATTTCTTTAGTCACAGAGTTGTCAGGAAGTGTAATAGCCTGGGTATTGACATAGTGGAGGCAGGATCCATACATAGCTTTAAGAAGAGGTATGACAAAGCTCACGGAGTGGACAGCGTGAATGAGTAGCGGCCAGTTGAAGAGGCGGGGACCAGGAGCTGTGAATCGAGCCCCACAACCACAACTAGGTGAGTACAACTAGGTGAGGACACACACACACACACACACACACACACACACACACACACACACACACACACACACACACACACACACACACACACACACACACACACACACACACACACACACACACACACACACACACACACACACACACACACACACACACACACACACACACACACACACACGCAGAATAACCCAGGAACAAGTGGAAGGACAAGCACACCCCCCAAAAACACCTACAGAAGGACTCCAGCCACGACACCCCCAAGGCAACTGAACAATCCAAACCAACCATCACACACCGATCCCTCTGTTCCCACCCCCCGCATCACGCAGTTACAGTATTAGAACAGAAGTTGAAGGTTTGGTACACAAATGCAGATGGATTAACGAATAAACATGAGGAAAGAATCAATGAGAAGTCCCCAGACATCATAGCAGTTACAGAAACAAAACTCACGGAGACAATAACAGATGCAGTCTTCCAACCAGGATACCAGATCATGAGTAAAGATTGAAGGGGCAGAGGGGTTGCTCTGCTCGTAAAAAAAAACAGATGGAAATTCTAGAAAATGGGAGGCACAGACGAGACGGGAGAAAGAGACTACATAGTAGGTACACTTCAGTCTGGGGAGCACAAGGTGGTCATTGCAGTGATGTATAATCCACCACAGAACTGCAGGAGGCCAAGAGAGGAATATGAAGGGAGCAACAGTGCAATGGTGGACACACTTGCTGAGGTGGCAAGAAGAGCTCACTCCAGCAGAGCAAAGTTGCTGGTTATGGGGGATTTCAACCACAGGGAGATTGACTGGGAAAACCTGGAGCCACATGGGGGTCCCGAAACATGGAGAGCCAAGATGTTGGATGTGGTGCTGGAAAACCTCATGCACCAACATGTTAAGGACACTACCAGAGTGAGAGAGGAGGACGAACCAGAAAGATTGGACCTTGTGTACACCCTGGGCAGTTCAGACATTGAGGACATCACATATGAGAGTCCCCTAGGAGCTAGTGACCACGTGGTTCTGTGCTTTGAACACATAGTAGAGACAGGAAGGGCTCTGGGAAGACAACACAGAAGGGAACATCAAGAGGGAATATACCAACAAGTGTTGGATGACATACGACAACCAAGGAGGAGGTGCAGAAGCTGCTAAGTGACCTTGATACCTCAAAGGCGATGGGACCGGACAACATCTCCCCATGGGTCCTTAGAGAAGGAGCAGAGATGCTGTGCGTGCCGCTAACCACAATCTTCGACACATCCCTTGAATCTGGGCAACTACCTGAGAAATGGAAGACAGCAAATGTAGTCCCCATATTTAAGAAAGGAAACAGAAATGAGGCACTAAACTACAGACCTGTGTCTCTGACATATATTGTGTGCAAAGTCATGGAGAAGATTATCAGGAGGAGAGTGGTCGAACACCTGGAACGGAACAAGATTATAAATGAAAACCAGCATGGGTTCATGGAAGGCAAATCCTGTGTCACAAACCTTCTGAAGTTTTATGACAAGGTAACAGAAGTAAGACACGAGAGAGAGGGGTGGGTTGATTACGTTTTTTCTAGACTGCAGGAAGGCCTTTGACACAGTTCCCCACAAGAGATTAGTGCAGAAGCTGGAGGATCACGCGCATATAACAGGGAGGGCACTGCAATGGATCAGGGAATACCTGACAGGGAGGCAACAACGAGTCATGGTACGTGAAGAGGTATCATAGTGGGCGCCTGTGACGAGCGGGGTTCCACAGGGGTCAGTTCTAGGACCAGTGCTATTTTTGATATATGCGAACGACATGATGGAAGGAATAGACTCTGAAGTGTCCCTATTCGCAGATGATGTGAAGTTGATGAGAAGAATTAAATCGGATGAGGATGAGGCAGGACTGCAAAGAGATCTGGACAGGTTGGACATGTGGTCAAGAAACTGGCTTCTCGAATTCAACCCTGCCAAATGCAAAGTAATGAAGATTGGGGAGGGGCAAAGAAGACCGCAGACAGAGTATAGGCTAGGTGGACAAAGACTACAGACCTCACTCAGGGAGAAAGACCTTGGGGTGACCATAACACCGAGCACGTCACAGGAGGCACACATCAACCAAATAACTGCTGCAGCATACGGGCGCCTGACAAACCTGAGAATAGCGTTCCGATACCTTAATAAGGAATCGTTCAAGACACTGTACACTGTATATGTTAGGTCCATACTGGAGTATGCAACACCAGTCTGGAACCCACACCTGGTCAAGCACGTCAAGAAGTTAGAGAAAGTACAAAGGTTTGAAACAAGGCTAGTCCCAGAGCTCAGGGGAATGTCGTACGAGGAAAGGTTGGGGGAAATCGGACTGACGACACTGGAGGACAGAAGGGTCAGGGGAGACATGATAACGACATACAAGATACTGCGGGGAATAGACAAGGTGGACAGAGATAGGATGTTCCAGAGAGGGGACACAGAAACAAGGGGTCACAACTGGAAGCTGAAGACTCAGACGGGTCACAGGGACGTTAGGAGGTATTTCTTCAGTCATAGAGTCGTCAGGAAGTGGAATAGCCTAGCAAGTGAAGTAGTGGAGGCAGGAACCATACATAGTTTTAAGAAGAGGTATGACAAAGCTCAGGAAGCAGAGAGGGAAAGGATCTAGTAGCGATCAGTGAAGAGGCGGGGCCAGGAGCTGAGTCTCGACCCCTGCAACCACAATTAGGTGAGTACGATTAGGTGAGTACACACAGAATTAACATATTATATTGAACAAGATACTTTATTACAAATGTATCAGCATTCGAAATTTTATGATAAAATAGTAAGATAAAAAGTTTTTAATTAAAAACGGTTTATTTACGAAATTTTGTTATCGTTTTGCTATTTTATGGATCCTGTTATATAAATTTTAATTAGCGTAACTGCGTTACATGTCATGCAAATAAAAATTTATTAGCATAGTGGTGATCTATCCCAACTATATGAAAAAAAAGCTAAATGGTTATAACTGACCATAATTTTTAAAGGGGGTGGACCGGCAAGCCAGCGGAAGGCCTCGGTCAGATGACCAGAAGCTCCAATGGTTGATCATCAAATGACTAAGACCGCGTCAGGAAACACCTGTCCTCTTTCATGAAGAACCTTACCTAACCTACATGACTAGCCTAGTGCCATAGTTTGTTTTCCTACCTCGTACTAAGAGCTCCTCTGAGAATTTGCTGCACCATTGGTTGCTTAGTTAATGGGGGTTTAAAGCCTATCGACTACACTAGTTTGTCGTGTAGGGGGTTATTGGAATGTAGTGGTAATTAGGGAATATGGAAGTGGGGTGAGGGAGTTTGCAGGAGAGGTGGGCGAGAGATAGGTAGGTATGACAGGTCAGTGGTGACCACCATGACACTCTCATTAACTCTACACTACTCACTACCTTATGACTCGCCTACTCTTCACTTACTCCAACTTATATAAACAAAATAAAGTATAAGAAATAGAAATACATAACGGGGACAGTGAATATTACTATTCCACTCAAACACAGTTTATTATTAAGTCCTTGTACAATAATATATTTGAGAACAGTAGAACATTATTGGGGTTTAGATAAATTGGGACGGTACACATAAGCAGTGAGACAGGGAATACAATTAATTGACGAAACAGAATATAACTTACAATATAGTTCAGAGGATAGTTCACCACAGGAACTCAGGCACAGGTCCCAAGACCTACACAGCCGAGTACTGTTCCAAGCCCAATGTCTCCAACAGTCTCCTCCAGAGACTCCAGCAGCCTTCTCCCGAGCCCTGCGCACCAGCAGCAGCTCCTCTCGAAGAGCTCTGCACCCAGGCCAGAGCTCCGCCCGAGTCCCCTTCCTCAGTTGTTCCTTGGGCTTATATTGTTCTTCAAGCACCCACCCACAATGAGGTGTGCACCAAGTATTTTGACCTGACGCCGAGATCTGACGCTGTCAAGAACAAAAGACCTCAGACTTAAGCCGAAAGGCATGACTGACAGACATTTGCCAAGGCAAGGTGTGACCATATAATTGGTTACATTAGGTCTCCCTTAGCGACCTGCACAAGCCCAGTTGAACTACATCACAAGTTAGGTATTCCTCAATGGGTACCCTTAAGAGCTTGCTGGACTTTTATGCTCTTTTTTTTTTCTTCCTCCGACTTTTCGATTTTATTCCTCTTATTTTTCCCGAACCTCTCTTTCAATCAACTTCAAGTTTTCATCACTTGTTTACAGTAACGAGGAGCAAATTCGTGGAGTAACTGGTATACTCACGTGCCCTGTGACAAAAGTTGTTGAGCCGTTTCCCTGCATCCTTGAGTGTCTATAATAACGTCCAAAATTCTTAGTGGCGTTGCTTCAAACATTCATAAAAGATGCCAAAAAATACGACGCAGATTTCACTTTCTTAGGAGTAAAAAGAGTAAAATTTTTACTCATGTTAAATCACGTTAAATAAATTCCAGTTAACCTTCTCAAAACAACTTTAATATTTATCGGCTGATGCATTTTAGGGCCAGGATAGTACCTATTAACTTTCGTTTACATGCAAACAAATTTCTAGATGTACCTAAATAAAAAAAAAAGTGGAATCGTTGTAGTCATTGCAATAACTGAAGAATAACTCATCTCATCGGTTTCCAATTTTCACTACTGGTGTTGTTTCCTGAAGACTCGGCTCTTCCAGCCATTGGGCAGCATAAGTCTTAACTTACCAGCTTTTTTTTTTTTTAATAAAAAGTGAAATTTATCGTGTTATTCAATAACTGACAAATGCCTCTTTAGGCTGACTTCGAAATTACCCATACGATTAGTTCGGGTAGGTGCAAATTTAAAATTTTACTTAAATGTTTAAAAAACTTGGAAGGATGACGTTTCCCATCGGTCTGAACTTTTAACAATAGGTGGGATTTATTGAAACTGCTTGTCATTCTGAACTATGTAGATTTTAATTTACCAGTAATATTAAACAAATTGTTTACTATGTAATAACCAGTCAATGCCTCTTCAGATCAGTTTCAAACCCTAAATGGCGGTGTACCTTAATAAGGGGCATCTTTTTTTTTTTTTAATTCTGAGCTGTTTAGGTGCCAGTTAGCCATTTTCCACAATTTTATCAAATTGAGTTTTTTATAAATATTAAAATAAATATTTCCTTTTACACGATTGTAGAAAATTTTAAATAGAGCGTAAATGAGAAAAATGCAAAAAAGCATAAAAATCTGCTAATTTATGGCGTTTTTAGATTTAAATAATGTAGATTTCTATAATTTTTGTAACATTCTCAACAACATTTTTGCTTACTTTCTCTCAAATTTTCGTTTTTTATTCGAGAACGTCTTAATCGATAGGCTTCAAATTTTCAATACTTATGTTATATGTAGTGGGCATGTTCATGGGACTATGTATTTGCGTGTGTGGTGCTCTACACACAATGTTACATTGACTATTCACTGATTTTTTGTTTCCGTGTGATAGGTGGAGACAGACACCTGCGATCGGCTTCAAAACATCAGAACTGTGTATCCTACTTAAAAGGAGGTTGATTTATATAATGGAGTGTCTGGATGCCATTTTTCTAATTTTAATCTTGAAATAGTACCGAATTATTTTATATTAATTTTTCCTTTGATGCTGGTGAGGGTCTCTTTAACTAGAAACTAGAGTTTCGTTCATCCCCCCTTCCCCCCCCCCGCCTTACTTGACTCGAATCTTCATGTCTTCCATTCCACAGGCGCTACATGATCCCTACCGAATTAGCACTTGCCTCTGGTTAAAATAAAACAATTGTGAACGGCATTAGTCTTCTGTGGCTGATGCATTGTATGAAATGGGTGGATAGTTTCGTGGGTTTAGGCTGTAAAGCCACAAACGTCGTTTCAATCTGTGCAGTAACTGGAAAATTCAATAATTTTAAACTTTTAGTGTTGATGTGTTTTCCTCAAGTAAACAATCTCTTGATGCCAGGCTGTGTAACTTATTGCTTTATAATTTTATTAATCAAACTGGTATCTATGAAATAATTGGAGAATATCTCTTCTGATTAGAATTAAGTTACAGTATTTGATTTTATTTGGTTAACTTAGGTTAAATCAATTTAATGTTGTTTTATGATTCTATAACATATGTGCCTAAAGATCATTCTTAAACAATTCTATAGTATGTAAACTAGGCCTACATGAAACTTACTTTGTTTCTTAAAAGCTGGTTTGACTTCATTTTAGCCTGAGTGGGTCTCAACTCACTTTTTTTGGAAAAAAATTGAAAATATTTTAATACCGCTTTCATGCCAAAATTTTTGTTTTGCATAACCTAGTTAATTAATATGCTTGTGTATTATACGATATTGGTCTCTTTGAAAGATTAAGAATTGTATTTGGGTTGTATAAGCCCTAATTTAAAATTTTTATTTAAGAAATTTGGATATTACTTTTCTTATGTTGACTTGTGAATGCCTCTTCTGATTGAAAATGAAATAAAAATGAAATAAAAATGAAATGAAAATGAAATGAAAATGAAAATGTTTATTTCCTTGCAAAGCTTACAATGTGTGGTTTACATGTTATAAACTAATAATTACAAAGAAGGCCACGAGCATGCCTAGGCATGCATTATCAACTTAAGTCGCACTCTGCACTATTCCAATCACATACATTGATGCACGAAGGACTTGGGTTATGGAATACGGGGATACATTCCACGGCTCGCGCAGCAACAATAATCTTTTCACCAGGAGACAAGAATACTTAAATCCCTACAACAGGGATTAAAATAAGCTATCAGCATATATCCGCTGAGAAAAGTACACCTCTCAGTGTCATCAGCTGATGTAAACCTTGAAGTGAATATTGTCAGCAGATTTATTCTCGAAAATTACGTTTTTATGCGCAAGAATGAGAATGAATCGAAGAATTTAAGGATAACTCACTAAAAAATCAAGAAATTCCTATACTTCATTCACAAGGACGAAAAACATTTTTTCCTTTGTAAATACCTTAACAAGGGTAACTTTCTAAATCAACAGAGCAACCGGATCAACTAAGTAACTACAAAATCCTTGTTTGTAGCTACAGAGGAAGTGGACCAATAAACGGCAGTCCCAACATATTGAATATGTATGTTCATGTGTCTCAGTTTATTGTGTAAGCGACTCATTACTATTTTAAGTTAATCTGCTTTTCTTGTAAACAGTTTATTGCTAATGAAAACTTCCCAACCAGCGAAACGTGAGGCCCAGAACCAGGACTATTATTTAGACTACCGCCCATGGAATGAGTGTTAACTGAATAATTAAGCGAAGCTTAGGATGACATCTTGACCAGTTATTTATACTTTCTTTATTTATACTTTTCCGCAATCATTAACTATCACATTCTGGTGTCATTAGATACAGGATACACTTCATCTAAATGGAGGAAGGAAATTTATATTTATATATATTTATCTTTTGGGTATTAAAACTAGCACACCTCTCACTTTTAAAGCACACAGCATTTCTTTCCTGATAGATATGCAATTTTTCATAGATGTACCATAAAGAAAATATATATAATTCCAGAAGATCAATTAGTCGTGAGTAACATGTATTGTGTCTGTTTATATGAGTTGAATAGGGAACATTTTTGCAATAGCCTTGTCCAGGACGACTGCAGAGTTTCACGGTGACAGCAAGGTCAGTGACTGTTTCCACGGTGATAGCGTGGGAGGGTGTGGCACTACCTTTGTCAGTATATAAACTGAAAAGAGACGGAGAGGATCACAGTCGCTCCCCTGCACACCCAACCATGAGGACTCTGGTGAGCATGTCAACAAAAATACTTTTAGGAATGTCGTCTTACTGAAGTAAAGATTCGCAATGCTGAACAAGCTTTTATATGGATAGCTTGTCGCTTTTTCAGAGTTTTCTTAAGTCATGGCTTGATAAACTACTTGTTCTGATAAAAGCTTGTTGTGCATAGTCTCTTCAAAATTATTTTTGTGTTATTGCCTATAAGCACTTGCTTTCTTTTGTAGGTTAAGTAGAAAGAGAATCCCAAACAATCCACAAATCGGTAACGGGAACTACATTTCGGTTCGTCATGAACCGATATATATACATATATATATATATATATATATATATATATATATATATATATATATATATATATATATATATGTATATATATATATATATATATATATATATATATATATATATATATATATATATATGCAAAACAACCACTGTGAAAGAATAGAGAATTGGAATTTCTCTATCCTTTCACAGTGGTTGTTTTGCATATTCTGAAAATCACCTGTTTACTGTGATCTTATTGTATATATATATACATATATATATATATATATATATATATATATATATATATATATATATATATATATATATATATATATATATATATATATATATATATATATATATATATATAGGGAAGTACCACCTCTACAGCTGGACTGGGGATCCTCATCCTCAGACAAGACAATAAACGTACCTCAGGGAAAACTCAAGGTTCTCCCCGGAGCTGTTTGAATATTTTCTTCTCCTACCACCCCCTATATTTTATATTCTATAGGAAAATTTTTTAATCGACAGAATACATTTACAGAAAACACACACATATATAGAATGGTTCTATATATATATATATATATATATATATATATATATATATATATATATATATATATATATATATATATATATATATATATACATTGTATATATTTATTTATTTATATTATTCTTCTGTGGACGAATTTTTTTTTTTTAATTATTGAATATCATTAGGCACTAGTGAAAGAAAAACAAAAGGACAACAGATTATGTTTTGATTCACTTTGTTACATTGTATCTTCCAGATCGTTGTACTGTTGGTTGCCTTCGTGGCAGCAGAGCAGAAGCGCGAAGCTGAGCCCACCTATGGCGTGGCAGGCTATGGCCCAGGTTACGGCTACGGCTCCAGTTATAGCTACGGCCCCAGCTATGGCTACGGCCGTGGACTTGGGTACGGCTATGGGGTCATCTCTCACCACCCGTACGGTCTCAAGTCATCGGTTCACTCTTACAACCATATCCTGCACAAGCGTGAGGCTGAGCCTACCTACCCTTACGGCTTCGGGCTTGGGTATGGGTACGGACCCGGTATCGCTCGCCACCCTTACCACGGGTATTCCTACGTCCGTTCCCACGGAATTGGGAAGAGAGAGGCTGATCCCGGCTACTTCTACGGTTACCCTGGATATAGCTACGGACCTGCCTACGGCCACGGAACCGCCTTCGGCTACTCTACAAGCGTCAAGCACCCTGGATACGGTCATTCCTACCAGCACAGGAGCGGCCTGGTCTACCCCTCATACGGTTACCATTAATTACATTTTGGTTTAAATTTTCATTATAAAGTAATAGATATTTCTCTCCTTTGTAATTCTTTTGGGAGACAAAGTCATATTAGAAATAATAAAACTCTTCTCAGTCTGAAATATGTTTGTCATTTGTGAATAGTGAAAACTGTAAAGGATTAAATATTTCAAAAGACACAAAGTCCATAGTGTATAAACGAGTACGCATGTACACAAGTATGCTCACACACACACACACACACACACACACACACCAAAAACAGAATTTGTTTTGACTCAAGGAAATGCTCAAAGGTGTTGAACATCACGGAGGTGAACTTACTTCGAGATCTGACACGTGAAGAGACAGAGAGAGAGCTTATAATACTAAGTTGCAATGATAGGAAAAATTATTATTATTATTATAATCAAAAAGAAGCGCTAAGCCACAAGGGCTATACAGCAATGATAGGAAAAAGACTTTTAAGTAGTTAACAGACCGGTAAGAGGAAAACTTCATGTAGGAAACAAACACTGTCAGCTGCCAGTCTAAGATCCTCGTAGGTATATCACGAGACTAAGGGAGACTCAACAAGCCACTCCCACACGTACTGCCCTATCCCTTTCTTTCCCATTCGTCATCCAACAGTCCCACCCCTCCGCCAACCCCACTTCGCCAAACCTTCTGGTCCCAGTCCACTTTATTACCAACATTTTCCTTTGAACTTGGAAAATTTCATATCACCTACAAGAACTCTTTTCTCCTCCCTGCTGTCGTTCCTATAAAACATAGCTACACCGTCAAAATTCTACTCAGAGCCTCACACTTTTACTCCTTCCCAGACTAGAAAAAAACTCATCCTCATTCCTGCCATAACCACTCCATATCCATACAACTCCTTTCACATTACCTTTATTCAATTATTACGTTCCCTAATCTCAAAACTTTCCCTCCAAGATAATCCTACTGCGGTCTTCGTTGACAGAGCACCAGCAGCATCTCAACTTACTAATAAACTATTAACGCGCAGCAGTTAGTATACACAGCCAGAGGGCAGGATAAAAATATGTCAATTGTATCATAAAGGTCAGCTAGCTCAGGGATAAAGCAATTGAGGACATAACGCATAAACACACACCCACACCATAACAAAAGCAGGTACTAGCGAGAATAAATAATAAAGACAATTTACTGGATCTGTAATTTTATCTCTCAAATCGTTTTACTACTGGTTGTAATTATTGTACTGCAGGTTGCCTTTATGGCGGCAGAGTAGAAGCTGGAGGCTAAACCCTCCTGTAGTATGGTGTAGTAGGTTACGACTCCAGTTATTACTATGAGTCCAGTTATAACTGCCTTCTCTGTTCTCGTTATGACCATGGACTTGGGAATGGTTATCACGTAGTGTTTCGTCACCACTCATGCGGCCTCGAAGGCCGCATTACCGTAATAATAACTAATACTTTTTTTCTACTGAACAAACATTACTTGGTAAAGAGTGAAGAGACAGGGAATTCCTAGTGACCATACTGCTTAAAAAAATAAGTTATTATTAAATGAAAATTCAGAGTTAGAACTGATTCACGTACTATACAACTGCTCCACACTTGCCCGAATAACCTAAATTAGTCACTGCACTGTATTACTCAGTTCACTGCCACACAAATGGAAAGCCAAAGAATACAAAAGCAAGAAAAAAGCGCTATTAATCACAATCAGAAAGCAGTACAAAGCACACCTAGGATAGGGGCACGATTTCAGATTCTGGTGTGAAGACCTTGATGGGAAATATGAAAAACCTACTGGGGAAGTGGAGCGTATACACAAACAAAATACCTACTACAGTTAGGTTATAAACTCATTCTTGGATCAAAGGTATAATACTTACAAGTTAATGCCTGTACTGTATGCTTTAAGAATCTAATGCAAACATTCAAACACATGAACCAGTGGTAGAAGTGGAGAAATAACACACTTGAATACATAGTCATATATGGACAAGGTTATGTAGTGGAAGTATGAAAGGCTTGTAAAATACGCCTGATATACACTTCCAGATAGAGATTTCGTCTTCATGCCTCTGTATCAAATTCATAAAACCTGCTCTACAGACGAAACGTTTCTCATTCAAGATTCCCAATTATTTCACATTTGTCTTAGTTGTCAACATGTTGTTATTATGCCTTTGATCTAAGGGAACTTGTCTAATACAGGAACAGTACGGAATCTTGGTAAAGAGACTATCCTCAGCTCCAATGTTAAATCTCTGACACACTTTAGGAGAATGACCTACTTTCGCTAGTGGGCCCTGCCCACATATAAAAACATCATCAACTGCTGCACCTCTCCACATCTACAGTATCTTCAAACCGTTTTTTATGCCTGATCAACTGCCAATAGTATGCCCCATCAACACTTGACCATGTCATTAATTATTACATCTCATCTCTTCTCACTTCTCATGACTTTGCATTAGATTGATAAAGCAAGCTATGCAGACCAAGTGCATCTGAATAAAAATACCCAAGAATTACAAATATACTTAAGTCATCATGATGTTACGAACCTGAAAGAGCAGAGATAAAACATCAATACTATACTTTCTTGTTCTCCCAAAGAAGACATTTGAGAGACTAACTAAGAGCTGCCCTAGATGTTAGTGACCCAGCATAGCTGTCAACTTAGAGAGCGTGAAATATCAATGCTCGTGGGAACTTTGTAAGAAGCGAGTCAACGATTTACATTGTTTCGTTGCTGAGGGCTAAATATACGTAAATCCTAGCAAATTTAGATATGCTAACTCAAGGAAAAATACACTACTAACCCGCATATAGGAGACTGAAATGTATGACGACGTTTCGGTCCGACTTGGACCAATAACCAGCCACACAAAACTGTGACTGGTTAATGGGTTTAGCGAGAATAATGATAATAATAATTATTCAATTGTAATAGTTTTACTAAATTTTCTTCGCGGATCAGCATTATATACAAATCATATCCGTTTTAACATGAACTGCAAGGCTACAGCAGAATGCAATAAAACAAAACAAAAAAGAAATAACAGAGAGCTACAAATTCTGTTAGAGTAGAAAATCAAATAAGGAATATTACAAAGCACGGAGATCATTTTTACTTTTATAGAAAATGGCGAGTACTCACAGGTATAACTTTAACAATACTTCCATAACACCACAAACTACTTAGGGTCAAAGCGACTCATTTTTTTTTTTTTTTTTTTTTTTTTTGCCGAACAGTGACTGCATGAGAGTTAAAAAATACAAGGACAATGATTAATAAAATTAGTTATCTGCGTTTTCCCTGTCAAATATTTCGCGACAGCCACCATTAACGTGAGGGGTATATTTAGTCAGCCCTCTAGTGCCTGTATCCAATATATTTTCGAAGAATCTCACACATTCTTCAATCGAAAGATGGTAGGCACTTTTTTTCGAGCACTTGATATTCGACTTTTGTATCTTTATATTAATTTTGGAAAATTTTAGAATCTGTTTTAGTATTAATATTAGCAGTAACAATTGTAACTAGAAATACTGCAGTCGCTGCAGATTCCCATATTGCATAACCCCAGTTCCATGTACGTAAATGAACATAAGAACATAAGAAAGGAGGAACACTGCAGGAGGCCTCCTGGCCCATACTAGGCAGGTCCTTTACAATTCATCCCACTAACAAAACATTTGCCCAACCCAATTTTCAATGCCACCCAAGAAATAAGCTCTGATGTGAAAGCCCAACTCAAATCCAACCCCTCCCACTCATGTACTTATCCAACCTAGATTTGAAACTACCCAAAGTCCCAGCCTCAATAACCCAACTAGGTAGACTGTTCCACTCATCAACTACCCTATTTCCAAACCAATACTTTCCTATGTCCTTTCTAAATCTAAACTTATCTAATTTAAATCCATTACTGCGGGATCTCTCTTGGAGAGACATCCTCAAGACCTTATTAATATCCCCTTTATTAATACCTATCTTCCACTTATACACTTCGATCAGGTCTCCCCTCATTCTTCGTCTAACAAGTGAATGTAACTTAAGAGTCTTCAATCTTTCTTCATAAGGAAGATTTCTAATGCTATGTATTAATTTAGTCATCCTACGATGAATGTTTTCTAACGAATTTATGTCCATTTTGTAATACGGAGACCAGAACTGAGCTGCATAATCTAGGTGAGGCCTTACTAATGATGTATAAAGCTGCAGTATGACCTCTGGACTTCTGTTGCTTACACTTCTTGATATAAATCCCAGTAATCTATTTGCCTTATTATGTACGCTTAGGCATTGCTGTCTTGGTTTAAGGTTGCTGCTCACCATAACCCCCAAGTCCTTTTCGCAATCTGTATGGCTAAGTTCTACATCATTTAACTTATAAGTACTAGGGTTATGGGCACTCCCAAGCTTCAGAACCTTGCATTTATCTACATTGAACTGCATCTGCCACTTTTCTGACCAAGAATAGAGTTTGTTTAAATCCTCCTGAAGTTCCCTAACATCTACGTTTGAATCAATTATCCTACCTATCTTTGTGTCATCGGCGAATTTGCTCATATCACTAGTAATTCCCTCATCAAGATCATTGATATATATTATAAACAACAACGGGCCCAAGACTGATCCCTGTGGAACGCCACTTGTTACAGATCCCCACTCGGATTTAACCCCATTCATGGACACTCTCTGCTTCCTGTCAGTGAGCCATGACTCGATCCACGAGAGCACTTTTCCCCCAATGCCATGAGCTGCCACTTTCTTTAACAGTCTATGGTGCGGAACTCTATCAAAAGCCTTACTAAAATCTAAGTAAACAACATCAAATTCTTTATTGTGGTCAACAGCCTCAAAAGCTTTACTGAAGAAAGTTAATAAATTAGTTAGACAAGACCGGCCTCTTGTGAATCCATGCTGAGTATCATTAATCAAGCTATGCTTATCGCTAAATGAATAGTGTAGAGTGTGGCATAAGCTTCTAATGCGGTTATAGTTTTGTACACCTGGTGTTATCACAATGATATTAAGATAATAATAATAATAATAATAATAATAATAATAATAATAATAATAATAATAATAATAATAATAATAATAATAATGATAATAATAATAATCTATTTTCTTCGGTGAAAAGGCAGAGTAGTAACATAGTCATCTCCCAGAAATCAGAATCTTAAAATACAACAACAATTTAAGTTTGAAGTCACTCAAAAGTGGCATAATCAAGTTCCAGGCATTGAGGTTTGGAAGCTAATTAAATGAAGTATACGAAAATTATCACATGAAAACCATTTTCCCAATTTCTTCATGAAAAATGGCAAATTGGAAATGACACAGGACAAAATCATTCCAAACTTTCGTCTAAAAAAGATTCATCAATGTTTAGGGTTAAATTCTGTTTAATTAAATAAATTGGTTTCCATATAATAACTAGAGAATGCCTCTTCTGGTCGGATTCAAACTCTGAAGAACTGGCGTATCTTAACTAAAGTATTTTTACATTGAAGTTGGGCTTTGTAAGTAAGTACAATTTTGCTAAAATCATGAATTTATTTTAATCAAACTGGATATTCTTAAAAAAACAAAATGAAATAATATTCTTGAAGAGTTCTAAAGAATTTTACATAAAATAGCGCGAAAGCAAAATTGAGTAATGTAAACTTCAATTTTCTTACAGCGATTGTAACATAGGTCATGTCTATATGTGACCACCTGACTCCTGACTCGGGAGATATTCCTGTGAATTAATGTGTTAATCGAGTAGATCCTACAAGTAAACGTGATGTGTTGCCCGCCAGTAGTAGCTGCCCAGCCACACAAGTACGTGGATGCTCCTTGGAGGCTCTGAATCAGCTAGACACAAATTAATTATTAATATATTTTTTTCATATAATAAACGCATGAAGTGTTAGCCAAATGAGTCCTAAGTAAAAGAGAAGTTTTAGTGCCTACTGTAGCCTCAGGATTTATTCTTTATCTGTGATGTTCTAAAGAATGCTGTGTTAGGCTGTGCTAAACGTTAACGTGTTTTGGCTACTTAACAAGTGAGCTGATGAGTTCGACACAAGTGCAACAGTTAATCACGTTCAAGACTATGGAGCTGAGCACCTCTTCAGGCTGAGGGATTTCCCATCTCATAACTATTTCCTCATGTTTGATGGAGTGATCACATCATCTTTACCTCCTCACTGCTTTTTGTGCAATCTTTATATTCGACTGAATAAGCCTAGTGTACCGACGAAACTTTTCCGAAATAAAAATACATATCTATTGAACATGTGTCTTACTCGTCAACTCTTAACATTTGCCTTACTGTTTGCATGATCAGTTGCCGTGCTCCTTCCTTAAGTGAATGTGACCTGACCTGACTAGGTTTGGGCATTGGCTTAAACCAGTAGGAGATGACTAGGGCTTGCCTCGCATGGGCCAGTAGACCTGCTGCAGTGTTCCTTTTTTCTTATGTTCTTACCTGTGACACCATTTATAATCAGCTTAACCTTTCCTGTCGCCAATATATAAGTGCTAACTACGGGAATCTTCTTCAGTCATCAACACTTGGACTGAACGCCTTTCAAGGTTGAGGGGACTGGTCATGTCAAACTTTATTTCTCATTGGAGAACATGCAGTGAAGGATGACAAAATGAATCCACTGCTTAAGGAATCTTCTGTATAAATTTAGACTGAGAACCTTGAACCTTCACTCGCTTGAAAACTAAAATTGGGGACTTTTGCTGAATTATCCTCATTCCCAAATTTGAAGATAATAGTAAAGGTAATAGATTTGTAATCACTTGGCCAAGCTCTTCAGTGATCTCTAGATTATTAAGAAGTATTTTCTAATTTCCCAAAACCAGGTCTAGCAGATTGTTACCTCTGGTAAGTTCTGTTACAAACTTCTTCAAAAAGTAGTCCTGAACTACTTTCAGGAAGTGACTGGACTACAATTTCTGTCAAAGTAGTCCAGTCAATTTGACTGAAGTTGAAATCCTCTGCTATTACTACATTATCATGTGCATCTAGTAACCCTAACAATTTCGTTTCTAAAAAGTCTTCCTCCGTTTCTACATTAGGAGTCGGTATATAGCACCTAAAACCGACTTTTCATGTCCAAAAAATTCTACCCAAACCGATTCTGTGTCTAATCCATCGATTTTAATTTCTGTTTTCATGCAACAATTCATGTTATCTCGGACATATAGCGCCACCCCAACCTCCTTCCTGTTATTTCTGTCAGTATGGAACAAATTAAACCTTTGAATATGTCACTCTGCAATCACGTCCCGACTCTTTAAATTAAACCCACACAAGTTACCAAACGTAATTCGAAATTTACGTTCCTGGCGCTTCGACTTCCTGAGTTACCCTCCTTAGTTACCCTTCACCTCCTCCTGGGTTATCCTTCACTTCTTTCTAGGTTACCCTTCACTTCCTCCTGAGTTACCCTTCACTTCCTCCTGGGTTAACCTTCACTTCTTCTTGAGTTACCCTTCATTTCCTCCTGGGTTAACCTTCACTTCCTCCTGAGTTACCCTTCACTTCTTAGTGAGTTACCCTTCACTTACTCCTGGGTTAACCTTCACTTCTTCTTGAGTTATCCTTCACTTCCTCCTGAGTTACCCTTCATTTCCTCCTGGGTTAACCCTCACGTCTTATTGAGTTTCCCTTCACTTCCTCCTGGGTTAACCTTCACTTCCTCCTGAGTTACCCTTCACTTCTTAGTGAGTTACCCTTCACTTACTCCTGGGTTAACCTTCACTTCTTCTTGAGTTATCCTTCACTTCCTCCTGGGTTACCTGGAGGGTATTCCGGGGATCAACGCCCCCGCTGCCCGGTCCATGACCAGGCCTCCCGGTGGATCAGGGCCTGATCAACCAGGCTGTTACTGCTGGCCGCACGCAGTCCAACGTACGAGCCACAGCCCGGCTGATCAGGCACTGACTTTAGGTATCTGTCCAGCTCTCTCTTGAAGGCAGCCAGGGGTTTATTGGCAATTCCCCTAATGCTTGATGGGAGGCTGTTGAACAGTCTTGGGCCCCGGACACTTACGGTGTTTTCCCTTTGTGTACCAATGACGCCCCTACTTTTAATTGGGGGCATTTTGCATCGCCTGCCCAGTCTTTTGCTTTCGTAGGGAGTGATTTCTGTGTGCAGATTTGGGACCATTCCTTCCAGGATTTTCCAAGTGTAGATTATGATATACCTCTCGCTCCTGCGTTCCAACGAGTACAAGTCAAGTGCTTCCAAGCGTTCCCAGTAGTTAAGGTGCTTGACAGAACTTATACGTGCAGTAAAGGATCTCTGCACACTCTCTAGATCTGCAATTTCACCTGCTTTGAATGGAGATGTTAATGAACAGCAGTATTCCAGCCTAGAGAGAACAAGTGATTTGAAAAGGATCATCATTGACTTGCCATCTCTCGTTTTGAACGTTCTCATTATCCATCCTACAATTTTCTTTGCATGTGCGATCGTGGCACTGTTGTGATCCTTGAAAGTGAGATCCTTAGACATTACTACTCCCAGGTCCCTTACATTATTTTTCCGCTCTATTGTATGGCCAGAGTCTGTAATATACTCTGTTCTAGTTATTATCTCCTCCAGTTTTCCATAACGGAGTAG
This sequence comes from Cherax quadricarinatus, assembly GCF_038502225.1. NCBI lineage: Eukaryota > Metazoa > Arthropoda > Malacostraca > Decapoda > Parastacidae > Cherax > Cherax quadricarinatus. Next base: position 22,875,656 of record NC_091297.1, read on the forward strand.
TTGGAATTTGTCCTCATTGAACATCATATTGTTTACCGTTGCCCACTGGAAAACTTTGTTTATATCTTCTTGGAGGTTAACCGCGTCCTCAGCAGATGACAGCCTCATGCAGATCCTAGTATCATCCGCAAAGGATGATACGGTGCTGTGGTGTATATCTCTGTCTGGGTTAACCTTCACTTCCTCCTGAGTTACCCTTTACTTCCTTATGGGTTACCCTTCACTTCCTCCTGGGTTAGCCTTCACTTCTTCCTGAGTTACCCTTCACTTCCTCCTGAGTTACCCTTCACTTCCTCCTGGGTTAGCCTTCACTTCCTCCTGAGTTACCCTTCACTTCCTCCTGGGTTAGCCTTCACTTCCTCCTGAATTACCCTTCACTTCCTCCTGAGTTACCCTTCACTTCCTCCTTAGTTACCCTTCATTTCCTCCTGGGTTACCCTTCACTTCCTCCTGGGATACCCTTCACTTCCTCGTGAGTTACCCTTCACTTCCTCGTGAGTTACCCTTCACTTCCTCCTGAGTTACCTTTCACTTCCTCCCGAGTTACCCTTTACTTCCATCTGAGTTACATTTCACTTCCTCCTGAGTTACCCTTCACTTCCTTCTGAGTTACCCTTCACTTTCTCCTGAGTTACCCTTCACTTCCTCCTGAGTTACCTTTCACTTCTTCCTGAGTTACCCTTCACTTCCTCCTGGGGTACCCTTCACTTCCTCCTGAGTTACTCTTCACATCCTCTTGAGTTACCCTTCACTTTCTCCTCGGGTACCCTTCACTTCCTCCTGAGTTACCCTTCACTTCCTTTTGAGTTACCCTTCACTTCCTCCTGGGGTACCCTTCACTTCCTCCTGAGTTCCCCTTCACTTCCTCCTGGGTTACCCCTCATTTCCTCCTGGATTACCCTTCACTTCCTCCTGGGTTACCCTTCACTTCCTCCTGGGTTACCCTTCACTTCCTCCTGAGTTACCCTTCACTTCCTCCTGAGTTAACCTTCACTTCTTCCTGAGTTACCCTTCACTTCCTCCTGGGTTACTCTTCACTTCCTCCTGAGTTACCTTTCACTTCCTCCTGAGTTACCCTTCACTTCCTCCTGAGTTACCCTTCACATCCTCTTGAGTTACCCTTCACTTCCTCCTGGGGTACCCTTCACTTCCTTCTGGGGTACTCTTCACTTCCTCCTGAGTTACCATTCACTTCCTCCTGAGTTACCTTTCACTTCCTCCTGAGTTACCCTTCACTTCCTCTTGAGTTACCCTTCACTTCTTCCTGAGTTACCCTTCACTTCCTCCTGAATTACCCTTCACTTCCTCCTGAGTTACCCTTCACTTCCTCCTGAGTTACCCTTCACTTCCTCCTGAGTTACCCTTCACTTCCTCCTGAGTTACCTTTCACTTCCTCCTGAGTTACCCTTCACTTCCTCCTGAGTTACCCTTCACTTCCTCCTGGGGTACCCTTCACTTCCTCCTGAGTTACCCTTCACTTCTTCCTGAGTTACCCTTCACTTCCTCCTGAGTTACCCTTCACTTCCTCCTGGGTTACTCTTCACTTCCTCCTGAGTTACCTTTCACTTCCTCCTGAGTTACCCTTCACTTCCTCCTGAGTTACCCTTCACATCCTCTTGAGTTACCCCTCACTTCCTCCTGGGGTACCCTTCACTTCCTTCTGGGGTACTCTTCACTTCCTCCTGAGTTACCATTCACTTCCTCCTGAGTTACCTTTCACTTCCTCCTGAGTTACCCTTCACTTCCTCTTGAGTTACCCTTCACTTCCTCCTGAGTTACCTTTCACTTCCTCCTGAGTTACCCTTCACTTCCTCCTGAGTTACCCTTCACTTCCTCCTGGGGTACCCTTCACTTCCTCCTGAGTTACCCTTCACTTCCTCCTGAGTTACCTTTCACTTCCTCCTGAGTTACCCTTCACTTCCTCCTGAGTTACCCTTCACTTCCTCCTGGGGTACCCTTCACTTCCTCCTGAGTTACCCTTCACTTCCTCCTGGGTTAACCCTCACGTCTTATTGAGTTTCCCTTCACTTCCTCCTGGGTTAACCTTCACTTCCTCCTGAGTTACCCTTCACTTCTTAGTGAGTTACCCTTCACTTACTCCTGGGTTAACCTTCACTTCTTCTTGAGTTATCCTTCACTTCCTCCTGGGTTACCTGGAGGGTATTCCGGGGATCAACGCCCCCGCTGCCCGGTCCATGACCAGGCCTCCCGGTGGATCAGGGCCTGATCAACCAGGCTGTTACTGCTGGCCGCACGCAGTCCAACGTACGAGCCACAGCCCGGCTGATCAGGCACTGACTTTAGGTATCTGTCCAGCTCTCTCTTGAAGGCAGCCAGGGGTTTATTGGCAATTCCCCTAATGCTTGATGGGAGGCTGTTGAACAGTCTTGGGCCCCGGACACTTACGGTGTTTTCCCTTTGTGTACCAATGACGCCCCTACTTTTAATTGGGGGCATTTTGCATCGCCTGCCCAGTCTTTTGCTTTCGTAGGGAGTGATTTCTGTGTGCAGATTTGGGACCATTCCTTCCAGGATTTTCCAAGTGTAGATTATGATATACCTCTCGCTCCTGCGTTCCAACGAGTACAAGTCAAGTGCTTCCAAGCGTTCCCAGTAGTTAAGGTGCTTGACAGAACTTATACGTGCAGTAAAGGATCTCTGCACACTCTCTAGATCTGCAATTTCACCTGCTTTGAATGGAGATGTTAATGAACAGCAGTATTCCAGCCTAGAGAGAACAAGTGATTTGAAAAGGATCATCATTGACTTGCCATCTCTCGTTTTGAACGTTCTCATTATCCATCCTACAATTTTCTTTGCATGTGCGATCGTGGCACTGTTGTGATCCTTGAAAGTGAGATCCTTAGACATTACTACTCCCAGGTCCCTTACATTATTTTTCCGCTCTATTGTATGGCCAGAGTCTGTAATATACTCTGTTCTAGTTATTATCTCCTCCAGTTTTCCATAACGGAGTAGTTGGAATTTGTCCTCATTGAACATCATATTGTTTACCGTTGCCCACTGGAAAACTTTGTTTATATCTTCTTGGAGGTTAACCGCGTCCTCAGCAGATGACAGCCTCATGCAGATCCTAGTATCATCCGCAAAGGATGATACGGTGCTGTGGTGTATATCTCTGTCTGGGTTAACCTTCACTTCCTCCTGAGTTACCCTTTACTTCCTTATGGGTTACCCTTCACTTCCTCCTGGGTTAGCCTTCACTTCCTCCTGAGTTACCCTTCACTTCTTCCTGAGTTACCCTTCACTTCCTCCTGGGTTAGCCTTCACTTCCTCCTGAGTTACCCTTCACTTCCTCCTGGGTTAGCCTTCACTTCCTCCTGAATTACCCTTCACTTCCTCCTGAGTTACCCTTCACTTCCTCCTTAGTTACCCTTCATTTCCTCCTGGGTTACCCTTCACTTCCTCCTGGGATACCCTTCACTTCCTCGTGAGTTACCCTTCACTTCCTCGTGAGTTACCCTTCACTTCCTCCTGAGTTACCTTTCACTTCCTCCCGAGTTACCCTTTACTTCCATCTGAGTTACATTTCACTTCCTCCTGAGTTACCCTTCACTTCCTTCTGAGTTACCCTTCACTTTCTCCTGAGTTACCCTTCACTTCCTCCTGAGTTACCTTTCACTTCTTCCTGAGTTACCCTTCACTTCCTCCTGGGGTACCCTTCACTTCCTCCTGAGTTACTCTTCACATCCTCTTGAGTTACCCTTCACTTTCTCCTCGGGTACCCTTCACTTCCTCCTGAGTTACCCTTCACTTCCTTTTGAGTTACCCTTCACTTCCTCCTGGGGTACCCTTCACTTCCTCCTGAGTTCCCCTTCACTTCCTCCTGGGTTACCCCTCATTTCCTCCTGGATTACCCTTCACTTCCTCCTGGGTTACCCTTCACTTCCTCCTGGGTTACCCTTCACTTCCTCCTGAGTTACCCTTCACTTCCTCCTGAGTTAACCTTCACTTCTTCCTGAGTTACCCTTCACTTCCTCCTGGGTTACTCTTCACTTCCTCCTGAGTTACCTTTCACTTCCTCCTGAGTTACCCTTCACTTCCTCCTGAGTTACCCTTCACATCCTCTTGAGTTACCCTTCACTTCCTCCTGGGGTACCCTTCACTTCCTTCTGGGGTACTCTTCACTTCCTCCTGAGTTACCATTCACTTCCTCCTGAGTTACCTTTCACTTCCTCCTGAGTTACCCTTCACTTCCTCTTGAGTTACCCTTCACTTCTTCCTGAGTTACCCTTCACTTCCTCCTGAATTACCCTTCACTTCCTCCTGAGTTACCCTTCACTTCCTCCTGAGTTACCCTTCACTTCCTCCTGAGTTACCCTTCACTTCCTCCTGAGTTACCTTTCACTTCCTCCTGAGTTACCCTTCACTTCCTCCTGAGTTACCCTTCACTTCCTCCTGGGGTACCCTTCACTTCCTCCTGAGTTACCCTTCACTTCTTCCTGAGTTACCCTTCACTTCCTCCTGAGTTACCCTTCACTTCCTCCTGGGTTACTCTTCACTTCCTCCTGAGTTACCTTTCACTTCCTCCTGAGTTACCCTTCACTTCCTCCTGAGTTACCCTTCACATCCTCTTGAGTTACCCCTCACTTCCTCCTGGGGTACCCTTCACTTCCTTCTGGGGTACTCTTCACTTCCTCCTGAGTTACCATTCACTTCCTCCTGAGTTACCTTTCACTTCCTCCTGAGTTACCCTTCACTTCCTCTTGAGTTACCCTTCACTTCCTCCTGAGTTACCTTTCACTTCCTCCTGAGTTACCCTTCACTTCCTCCTGAGTTACCCTTCACTTCCTCCTGGGGTACCCTTCACTTCCTCCTGAGTTACCCTTCACTTCCTCCTGAGTTACCTTTCACTTCCTCCTGAGTTACCCTTCACTTCCTCCTGAGTTACCCTTCACTTCCTCCTGGGGTACCCTTCACTTCCTCCTGAGTTACCCTTCACTTCTTCCTGAGTTACCCTTCACTTCCTCCTGAGTTACCCTTCACTTCCTCCTGAGTTACCCTTCACTTCCTCCTGAGTTACCCTTCACTTCCTCCTGAGTTACCCTTCACTTCCTCCTGAATTACCTTTCACTTCCTCCTGAGTTACCCTTCACTTCCTCCTGAGTTACCCTTCACTTCCTCCTGAGTTACCCTTCACTTCCTCCTGAGTTACCCTTCACTTCCTCCTGAGTTACCCTTCACTTCCTCCTGAGTTACCCTTCACTTCCTCCTGAGTTACCTTTCACTTCCTCCTGAGTTACCCTTCACTTCCTCCTGAGTTACCCTTCACTTCCTCCTGGGGTACCCTTCACTTCCTCCTGAGTTACCCTTCACTTCTTCCTGAGTTACCCTTCACTTCCTCCTGAGTTACCCTTCACTTCCTCCTGAGTTACCCTTCACTTCCTCCTGAGTTACCCTTCACTTCCTCCTGAGTTACCCTTCACTTCCTCCTGAATTACCTTTCACTTCCTCCTGAGTTACCCTTCACTTCCTCCTGAGTTATCCTTCACTTCCTCCTGAGTTACCCTTCACTTCCTCCTGAGTTACCCTTCACTTCCTCCTGAGTTACCCTTCACTTCCTCCTGAGTTACCTTTCACTTCCTCCTGAGTTACCCTTCACTTCCTTCTGAGTTACCCTTCACTTCCTCCTGGGGTACCCTTCACTTCCTCCTGAGTTACCCTTCACTTCTTCCTGAGTTACCCTTCACTTCCTCCTGAGTTACCCTTCACTTCCTCCTGAGTTACCCTTCACTTCCTCCTGAGTTACCCTTCACTTCCTCCTGAGTTACCCTTCACTTCCTCCTGAATTACCTTTCACTTCCTCCTGAGTTACCCTTCACTTCCTCCTGAGTTATCCTTCACTTCCTCCTGAGTTACCCTTCACTTCCTCCTGAGTTACCCTTCACTTCCTCCTGAGTTACTCCTGGAGGTGGGAGAGTGTGAGGACTGCTGATAAGAACAAAATCCCAAAAGCTGTGATATTTTCGTCAACGCTGCTATCAGGACCCAGAGAATTCTGCAGCAGCTGCCGCTGCTGCCTCCTCCCTAAGACCTGACACCTCTCCTGACACCGCCTGACACCTCTCCTGACACGGCCTGGCAGCTCTTCTGACACCTCTTGACAACGGTGCGGACACCCGAGGGAAAACCAGATCGTAAAGACAGTTAATGAGGTATTAAACGCGATATGGTACTGTTGTCCACTGAAGTGCTTAATTTTTTTTTCTGAAACCGTAAAATCGGCCTTAATGCAGCTATGTATCCCGCAGTCCTCCCTACGATCTTCTCTCTCTCTCTTTCTCTCTCTCTCTCTCTCTCTCTCTCTCTTTTTTTTTTTTTTTTTTTTTTTTTTAAAACAGGGTTTGACAAGGTTAAGGATCCCTAGCTTTATTACAGCTATTTTACAGGTTAAGGATTCCTAACTTTATTGGCAAGCTAAGAGCTGTTACCTACATCAGCTCATTTGAAAACATTTTTATTGTTATGAAACATACAAGTAGGGAACAGGATGAAGTTGGAGCCATCTGTGGGCCAGCATTTTCATTTGATCAACTGACTTTATCTCGTTGACATCATTATGCTGTACGAATGTGTTCCATACTCGAGTCATCCTGGGTATGTATGATCTCAGATGGAGTGATGTTCTGGAGAAGGGTACAGCCAGAGTGAAGTTGCTGCTTTCTGCCCGTCTTGTGGCATAAAAGCTTGTTTCACGCTGTCCTCGAAGTGGATCCAAGTGTGGTATTTTGACAATATTGGCCTTGTACATAACAGTAAGGCCACCCACATCCCTCCTATGTTGAAGGCTCTGCTGAAATGACAGATCTATCCAGGATGGGTCCAGGCGAGAGATGAGACGTCTTGCTCTGTTCTCTACTCTGTCAAGCAGTCGCAGATGAGAGGGGGGGCAGGCAAACCAAGAAAGTGGAGCATACTCAAGGTGTGAGCGTACTTGTGCCTCGTACAGGATCTTGCAACCCCTACTGTCAAGCAGATGCGAGATACGGCGAAGTGCTGTAAGCTTCCTGGCTGCCTTGTTTGCAAGATTTACAACATGGTTCTTCATGGTTAGTTTGGAGTCAAATTTCACCCCAAGGATATCAACTTCTTCTCCAGGTGCCAACATCCTCCCATTCATCCTTACTACTGCACCAGCATTACCATCATGGTGCCTAGAGACGATCATCATTTGCGTTTTCTCAGGTGCAAATGTTACTTGCCATCTATTTCCCCAAGCTGATATAGCTCTCAGCTGGTGATTGATGTAGCTTAGAGCAGCTGGCATTTCTTCTCTTGGATAAGTGAATGTCAGTGTACAGTCGTCTGCATATGCATGTGATTCTGGGATGAGATGAAGAAGGTCGTTGAAGTCGACATTCCATAACAATGGACCCAGCACGCTTCCTTGTGGAACACTTGCCCCAATAGGATGTCTTGCTGATTCCGTTCCATTGAGAACTACACTTAGAGATCTACCATGAAGGTAATCACTGAGGAGACATAGCGTAGAGCCTGCAATTCCCAGTGCTTGAAGTTTTGCTAAGAGGCCCTGGTGCCACACCCGGTCTCTCTCTCTCTCTCTCTCTCTCTCTCTCTCTCTCTCTCTCTCTCTCTCTCTCTCTCTCTCTCTCTCTCTCTTTACACAGGGTTTGACAAGGTTAGGTTAAGGATCCCTAGCATTATTGAGAAGATATTTAGAGATTAAGGATTCTAACTTTATTGACAAGCTAAGAGCTGTTGCCTACATCAGCTCATTTGAAAACATTTTTATTGTTATGAAACATACAAGTAGGGAACAAGATGAAGTTGGAGCCATCTGTGAGCCAGCATTTTCATCTGATAAACTGATTTTATATCGTTGACATCATAATGCTGTACGAATGTGTTCCACACTCAAGTCATCCTGGGGATAAATGATCTCAGACGAAGTGATGTTCTGGAGAAGGGTACAACCAGAGTGAAGTTGCAGCTTTCTGCCCGTCTTGTGGTATAGAAGCTTGCTTCTCGCTGTCCTCGAAGTGGATCCAAGTGTGATACTTTGACAATATTGGTCTCTCTCTCTCTCTCTCTCTCTCTCTCTCTCTCTCTCTCTCTCTCTCTCTCTCTCTGTCCCGTTGGGTTCGGTAACATGGATTGGGTAAGAAACACTAACGTAGGATGTTAAGTACGTATATTAGATGGAATATATGGGAAGCACCAAGCCTGACCTGCCGCCTGTCTTACTCCTCTACTTGAACTGACTCCCCAGTGCCTCAGAGGGTGAGTGGTCTTCAAATCATGCTAGGTCAGCTGTAACAGTGAATAACAATCAGTGATTCACGCAGGAGCAGAGGATCAGTAACGGTCGGTGTATGAGTCATTACTACTGACACTACTGGTAATTGGTTACTGGAAACTGGTTACTGGTAACTGGTACTACTGAGAGCTCGGCAACGCTAATGTATGGCATGCCGACATATAGCTAATACAAACTAGAGGCGACAGGCGTACGGCTTTGGCTGATTCTGTACAATGTCAAAGTACACAACAGTTGAACATTATAGCATACATAAGGAGAATATCGGAATGGAAGCTAACATAACTTACTGTAATGCATTACAATGTATGATATAGCACAATTCATAGAATGAGGCTCAACACTGAGATTACACAATAGAAGTGTTAAAAAAAATTTTGATTGATCGATCTGTATTCATGTGATCTACAGATTCTGAGGAAGGAATATATACAAAGAAAGAAGTGTTTAACAGAAAAGGCAGACTTGGTACACTCAAATCTAGACTGTTAAATCTCAGAATTCGGAGAGAACGTGAACACACAAAAAAATTCTTGAATATTAATAAGTTGATACTGTAATTGTTTATCTGTACAGGGTATTTACATTTAACCCCAACTCTCCTAGGTTGAGATTTACATATGCAGAATGGGTATCATCTCTGGGAGGATCAAACTCTGTTGCACTGACAAACGCATGTCATGGTTGAGGCAGGTCTGAATTGGTAGTTACAAATGATACTTGAGGATTTCTCAATACCTGTCGTGTACATAGGGAATAGCGACATTCAGGTTGATCATCTGACTGAGTATTAGAGGTAGAGGGAACAGAGTCAGGAGGATTGTCAGAGTCTGTCACATGAGTCTGGGTTGGAACATCATTATCATCACATACTAACTTCATATGATCCAAATGCGATTCTTTATACTTTTCTCTAACCTTATTGCCACTGATATGTTCAACTACTCGATAAGGACTAACAAACTTTTGATCAAGCTTAGACATTGCAGACGTTTTGTTAAAATTAGTCAGCATAATTCTAGAACCTACTTTGAATTTGGACAGCTTTGCTCGAGTGTTTGCGACTCTTGTAAATTCTGCTGTTGATTTATACAGTATTTCACGGATTCTTCTAAAAACACTTTTAGCTAAGCTGGTACGAGTTGCTATGAAATTATCAGGGTTGTAATTTGGTTTCGGGATAGAATATAACAACTCATAAGGCAAACGCTTATCTACACTGAACAATGCATAATGTGGAGTGTCAGCTATGGAAACATTGTAAGCAGAATTTATAGCACACTGCAAATCAGGTATAACTTCATCCCAAGTTTCACTGTTGGGATTGATATTGGCTCTCAAGACATCAAATACTTTCTTATTGGTTCGTTCCGATAACCCGTTGCTGGCAGGATGATGAGGAACAATGGTGAATTTAGAGATCTTGTACAAGGTACACAAATTTTCAAGAGTCTCATTACAGAATTCACCTCCATTATCTGTTACTAGGGACTTAGGGGTGGTATGCCTCCAGATAATGCGTTCTTTAAACGCTTTAGCTACTGTCTCGGCAGTCTTATCTGCAATAGGAACTAACTCACAATATCTGGTGAAATGATCTACCATAACACAGATGTTTGTTGCCCTGGAGGGAACATTGGAAATTAGTTAACAGGTCTAGCGCAACTCTTTCCCACGGTTTGCTAGGAGTTGGGTACACCTGAATTGGATTAGGCCCATTAACATTGCCTTTGTGTTGCATACAGACACTACATTTCTAAACGTACTCAAAAATGTCAGTTGCCATACGAGGCCAAAAGTATTTCAATCTGATGATAAATTAGACACATGTGCAACTCTTGGGTATCTTTATTAAGGAAACGTTTCGCCACACAGTGGCTTCATCAGCCCATACACAGGAGAAACTTGAAGAACAGGAGGAGAATGAGGTAATCAGTCCCTCAACCTTGAGTCGATGTGGTCAGTCTATCAATCTTGAATAGAATACGGCATATGAGCGGAGAAGCTGCTTATAAACCGTAGGCAGGAGAGGTGCAGCAGTCTTAGGTGGTGTCATTCTCCTCCTGTTCTTCAAGTTTCTCCTGTGTATGGACTGATGAAGCCACTGTGTGGCGTAACGTTTCCTTAATAAAGATACCCAAGAGTTGCACATGTGTCTAATTTATCAACGTGTCGGTTCTGTGAACCATTCATCTATTTCAATCTGGCTTGTTTTACTGAACGATCCATACCAGGGTGTGCAACACCTGGTACATCGTGAACTAGCTGTAAGGCTACATTCACTAGTGACTGTGGAATTACTAACTGGTATACTCTTCTGCTAGGAGTACCCAACTCGGCTGTTCGATACAGTAATTCTTGGTTCATGACAGGTCACTGATGGGTGCTGGTGGCTTCACAGTCAGAATAAGATCTTCCTCAAGCAGGAATCGAATCACACCAGACTACATGGGATCTGTTCTTTGAGCATTCTTTACGTCCTCGGCAGTAAATGGAGGGTCTGCAGTTACTATACTAACATGTCGCGATAAAGCATCTGCGTCTACATTTGACTTGCCAGGTAAGTGTTCAATGGTAGGACTGAACTCTTGGATAGTCAAGGTCCATCTGGCTAACCTTCCAGTAGGTTGTTTGTTCTGGAATAAAAGTATCAGTGGAGCATGGTCTGTCAAGACATGAACAGGGTACTGATAAAGCTTCTTGCTCAGTTACTGTATAATTACGTTCAGCCTTCGTAAGGACTCGGCTAGCAAATGCTACTGCGTTGTACTTGCCATCAGTTTTCTGAGCTAGTACGGAACCTATGTCAATTGAACTATCATCAGTTGTCAGATAGAAAGGCTTAGAAAAATCTGGAAATTTCACAATTAGAACAGATGTTAGCTTTTCTTTGAGAGTTTGGAATGCTCTTTCTTGACGGAAGGTCCAAACGAAAGGAGCATATTTCTTAAGCAACTCAGAAGAGCAGCTATGGAAGAAAAATTGGCTATGAAAGATCTATAAAAACCTTCCTACCCCACAGAGGATCTTACGGCATCAGCAGTTTTGGGAGTTGGAAAATTTAGTACTGCAGTTACTTTACTTTGGTCAGTCGTAAACCCTCTAGGAGTGACTACGTGACCAATACTGGTAACTGGTTACTGGTAACTGGTACTACTGATCTCTCTCTCTCTCTCTCTCTCTCTCTCTCTCTCTCTCTCTCTCTCTCTCTCTCTCTCTCTCTCTCTCTCTCTCTCTCTCTCTCTCTCTTCCCACCTTTCCTACTATCTTATCACATTCCTTACCTCTCCTAACACAATTCTCTTTGCCACACCTTCCTTCCCTTGTGGGTGTAATACTCTGTCTTCCACTTGGCACTCACACTTGGCACTCACACTTGGCACTCCTTTTTTTATTTAAAACGAACTAGCGCTTGTATCCGATTATTTCAGATTCTAATTTTCTTAATTAAATTATACCCTTTTTTCTTTTTGTTGCTATGTTATTTCTATTTTTTCTGTTTTCTTTTCCTCATTCTCGTTCCCAAGTTTTCTGTTATTTTTGCGTTATTATGCTTGTAAAGTAAAAGGACACAAGTGCAACTAATGTGACATTTTATTGTGGCAACGTTTCGCTCTCCAGGAGCTTTGTCAAGCCTTAATGGCTTGACAAAGCTCCTGGAGAGCGAAACGTTGCCACAATAAAATGTCACATTAGTTGCACTTGTGTCCTTTTACTTTACATATTGTCGGTAATTCTACCAACATTGTCATTATGCTTGTTCGCTATATTTGTCATGTTTTTAGCTCTTTGTTGTTTGACTGTCTACACTTCTTTGGAAGCCAGTGGGCTTCTCTGTGTTATATATTCTCTGTCCCCTTGATGGTATACGAGAGTCTTTGACTTCCTAGTATATTTTGAGCAATTTTCTGCTGTCTCACAAACAGCTCGTCTTCCATTTCTCCTTTCTACCACACTCCACTCAGGAAAACCCTAATTCCTGTGGAAATATTTTTCCTTCCCTCTCATACGTGTCTGTCTTTCTGTCTGTCTTTCTGTCTGTCTGTCTGTCTGTCTGTCTGTCTCTCTCTCTCTCTCTCTCTCTCTCTCTCTCTCTCTCTCTCTCTCTCTCTCTCTCTTTTACACAGGATTTGACAAAGTTAGGTTAAGGATCCCTAACTTTATTGACAAGCTATTGACAAGTTAAGGATTCCTATCTTTATTCACAGGCTAAGAGCTGTTACCTACATCAGCCCATTTAAAAGCATTTTCATTGTTATGAAGCATATAAGTAGGGAACAGGATGAAGTTGGAGCCATCTGTGGGCCAGCATTTTCATTTGATCAACTGACTTTATCTCGTTGATGTCATTATACTATACGAATGTGTTCCAGACTCGAGTCATCCTGTGGATAAATGATCTCAGATGAAGTAATGTTCTGGAGAAGGGTACAACCAGAGTGAAGTTGCTGCTTTCTGCCCGTCTTGTGGTATAGAAGCTTGCTTCTCGCTGTTCTCGAAGAGGAGCCAAAGTAGTACTTTGACGATGTTGGCCAGGATGGGTTCAGGCAAAAGATAAGACATCTTGCTCTGTTCTCTACTCTGTCAAGCAGTAGCAGATGAGATGGGGGCAGGCAAACCAAGAAAGTGGAGTATACTCAAGGCGTGCCTCATTCAGAATCTTGCAACCCATACTGTCGAAGTGTTGTAAGCTTCCTGGCTGCCTTGTTTGCAAGATTTACAACGTGGTTCTTCATGATCAATTTGGAGTCAAATTTCACCCCAAGTATATGAACTTCTTCCCCGGGTAACAACATTCTCCCATTCATTCTTACTACTGTTCCGGCATTACCATCATGGTGCCTACGGACCATTATCATTTGTGTTTTCCCAGGTGCAAATGTTACATGACACCGCTTTCCATAGGCTGATATAGCTCTTAGCTGGTGATTGATGTAGCTTAAAGCAGCTGGCATTTCTTCTCTTGGATAAGTAAATGTCAGTGTACAGTCGTCTGCATATACATGGGATTCTGGGATGAGATGAAGAAGGTCATTGAAGTAGACATTCCATAACAATGGTCCCAACACACTTCCCTGTGAAACACTTGCCCCAGTAGGATGTCTGGCTGATTCTGTTCCATTGAGAACTACCCTTAGAGATCTACCATGAAGGTAATTGCTGACGAGACAAAGCAACTACAAAACTGCAATTCCCAGAGCTTGCACTTTTGCCAAGAGGCCCTGGTGCCACACTCGGTCGAAAGCACCAGCAATGTTCAGTGCTACCACACAGCTGACTTTGGATTCATCCAGTGACTGGTGCCATTTAGTGGAGAGGTTTAACAACAGATCAGCAGCAGAGTAACCTTTCCTGAAGCCGTACTGACGGTCACAAAGTAGTGAGTATTAGTCAAAAAAACACTGTGATTTACCTTGAGATTATTGTCTCAAGGATCTTGCCAGTGATTGACAGAAGTGAAACTGGTATGTAGTTGCTGATTTCTGCTCTGCTCTTCTTTTAGTGAACAGGGACTTCATTTGCCTCTTTCCATACAGAAGGACATTTACACTGTACTAGGCAGCGGTGAAAGATGCGAGTTAGAGGTGCTGCTAGCTAGTCTGCACATCTACTCAGCAATCTTGGGCGATTGATTTAAGAGTATGCACCTCCTCCTGCCTTATTGTCACAATTGAGAGTTTTGACACAGTTCTTGCAGCTAGCCAAGATCAGAAACTTTCATTTTGGTAGCAAAGAGTTCGGCAAAGAGGTCATCTTTCTCTTGAATACTAGTAGAGGTGGTCCCATCCTGTCGATTTAGAAGTGGAATAAGTTCATCAGGCAAATAACCTTGTCTGTCCTTGACCAGGGACCACCTGGTTTTGGAGCCTACCCTACCTGATGCTAGCTTTCTTTTTGTGTCCACCTCCCATTTAGCAATGGCCCACTTTTGAACTTCACCCATATGCCTACAGGCTTACCTGTGCAAGTTCCTGTTATAGGTAGTAGGATTTCTCTTATACCTTCGCCATGCCTTGTACCTAGCAGTAGCATCCTCACTTCAACGAAAGCCGAACCACGGCTGATCTGTAGGCTTCGTCACATACTGCCGGTGAGGGATGTGTTCTTGTTGTAGATTAAGGATGTGTCCAGTGAAGACTTTCACTTGGTTGTCAATATCCCCTTGGAGAAGAGCATTCCAATCGGTGGTGGCGAGCTCAGAGCGAAGTGCTGGTAAATTACCTCTTTCCCATAGCCAGGTTGTGCGTGTGGAATCTTCACCTCGTTCTGTTGGTTCTTAAGTGTGGTAAAACCAGTCTTGTGGTCAGTATTTATTACCAAGGTATAAACCTTGGTAATAAATACCGACAAGTTGGTTTAGAAAGACACGTAAGCAAACACTATGACATATTTATTAGAAAACGTTTCGGTCCTGGGACCTTGATCACTTATACAGAGGTATGTTAGAAGTAATCAGGGTCCCAGGACCGATACGTTTTCTAATAAATATGTCACAGTGTTTTCTTATGAGTCTTTCTAACCCAACAAGTAACTATACCTTCTGCTAGATCACTCACTACTAGGTCAAGGGAGGAGCCAGAGATGTGAGAAAGGAAATCAACAAAGTTTATGTCAAACACTGCAAGACGGTCACCAAGGTCATCGAAGTCCGTCTGTATGAGATGTTGGTTGAAGTCACCAACAATTATGATATGTTGACAGTTGTGTTGTAGCAGAAGGGAGTCCACATTTTCCATTAGGAAGTTGATGGGGGTCAGCATGTTGCCACTGAGGTCTGTACATTGCACATACTAGTACAGAGGTACTAGTGTTTATGCATAGCTTGAAGAACATCATTTCAAGATGATTAGGGATGGCAACATCAGTGTGCTGGGCATGTACAATGGGCATGTATAGCAACACCTCCTCCTTACTCTCTCTCTCTCTCTCTCTCTCTCTCTCTCTCTCTCTCTCTCTCTCTCTCTCTCTCTCTCTCTCTCTCTCTCTCTCTCTCTCTCTCTCTCTCTCTCTCTCTCTCTCTCTCTCTCTTTCTCTCTCTCTTCTCTCAGTCCGTATGTGATTCTTTGCCTTATTTTTGTGTTTGTGCTCGTGTTGCGTTTAATGTTCATGTTATTTCGATCTTATATTATCAGTGTACTTTCTTTATATTATCTAGTAGTTTTATGTGATACCAGTCATTATCCACTGAAGATGTTAAGAATATTTTGCTATATCACTTTCATTACAGCATCTTAAGTGAAATTATTGCCTTCTTGTTTCCCCTACTGTTGACACCAAGAAATTATCTTTGTTTGATCACCTCCTTTTTAAGAATTTGTAACTAATTATAAATAACGCTTCACTCATTACTGTTTTCCAGCGACAGCATTACCACTAGCTTTAGCTTTGTTTTTTTTTGTTTTTTAATATCTACTTCTCCCATCTTGAAGAAAATTTTTGTAAGTCTGATTTTTTTTTTATTAGGTATCCCCAAAGAGTGAGAAGTAGCCTGAATATTTCTTCTATATCTTTTTACCTCTTCCTCAAACTTTTCGATTTTACTTAGCTCATAACTAGAGAGCTTCACCCAATCACCTTCAAATTTTCAACACTTCTTTTGGTGGATGTGGCAGGTTCAGACGCCTTATGATCAAAGTTCGTGAACCCATTCCCATCTTCCTGGAATGGTTCGGATAATTTTCAAAATCCTCATTGGCGGAGCTTTCAAATGTTCAAAAATTTTGACGAAAGCAGAGAGTGAATTTCATGTGTGTTGGAGCAGATCTGATCATGTTAAGTGTAAAGTTGTGTTACACTTTTATTTCGGTTAAATCACGTTTAGTAATATTAAGTTTACTTGCTCAGAACGGCTTCAGTATTTAATGGCTGATGCATCTTAGGGTCACCATAGTAACTATTAATTTTATTTTGAGAGTAGGAAAAATTGTTGATGCAGTGAAATAAAAAAATAATTTGATTCGTCGGAATCCATGCAATAACTACAGAATGACTAACCTGTTCTGCTTAAATTTTTCATCACTGACGCGGTTTCCTGAAAACAAGGATCATGATGCCATTGTGTGGCGTAAGTCCCAGTTTGCTAGTTTTATAGGATAAAAACTGACATTTGTATTTCAGTTAATAAATAGAGAATTCTTCATCTGATTTCTTCCAAAATATTATTGACGATGCATTATATTAGAAAGTTGACACCTCATAAGTTTAGTCGGAATAGGTGCAAATCTGAAATTATACTTAAATAGTTAAAATACTTCCAGTTGTTTGAATCAAATTAATTACTGAAGAATGCTTTTCATAATCACCTTCAAACTTTTACTATTGGTGATCTGTATTAAATAAGAGCTTGTCAATCTCTTTGAGAAGTGAAAATTTAAATATGCCAATTTTATTAAGAAAATTGTATTCCAAATAATAACTGGGGAATGCCTCTTCTGATCAGCTTCAAACCATAAATGTGTTCGTATGTTAAAAGGACCTTTGTGCTAATTTTGGGCTGTGTTGCTACATATTTGCCATTTTTTTGGCAATTTTATCGAATTAATTTTTTAAAAAATAACCAAAACCAAATATTTTCCTTACAAGTTTGCAGAGAAATTTAAATACGATGTAAATGAAAAAAGCAACCTGAGAAAAATCCCGGTTTTATGGTGTCTTTTAAATTTATCGAGAAGAGATTATCCAATTTTTCAGAACTTTCTCAGCAACATTTTCGCGTCCTTTTCAGCCATTTTTGATCAGATTAAAATTTTCATTACTTGTGTAGTATATCTTGGTCAAGACTCATGGGACTATTTACATGAGTGTATGTCTTATACCCAGTACTACATACATCACACTCATGTTTTGCGTCCGTATTTTGTTTTCATACGATAGTTTCTGAGCGTCGCATCTGATTAGCTTCAGACCTTCCATGCTGGTCATAATGCAACTCCTGAGCGACTCCAAGTTAATGTGCCTGAGTATTGTAGGATATTGTATTTTGGTCTCTTTAAATTATTTCAATTAATTATGGCCTCTGTAGTATCTTAATTTACCATATTTGCTAAAGAAAATTTGATATTCCTTATGAAGAATTGCGAATGACTCTTCCGATTTCATTCAAATCTCCAAAGTTAATATTTAACTGCATTACCTACACATGACGCATTCCGCACAATTTCAGTCAGAGTATTGAGGCGCTGGGGACCGGTGACATGGAATACGGGGATACCTCTCTCAGATCGCCCACTGACCGAAATACATCAAGTTTAATAATGATTTTTAGCGGAAAGGACGCAATATCATAATGAAAATCTGAAGTTTCTAAATAATATTCCCATGAGAAACTCCATCACAAATTTATTTTTTAAGTTCAAATGCTTCCAGTGTCTTTCCATTTCATTTTTGCATAATTTCCTTACCTTTTTGCATAATAGCTCATCGAAACCAAAAGATATCCAAGGACTGCAACCTCTCTCTTCCAGGTCATCAGCGCAGCGAGTACCTGGAAGACAGAGAGAGAGAGAGAAAGAGAGAATAATGCCTGCTGCATCCTGGATTCACGCCCAAGATTTTACATATCAGAAATTCTTTTAGTATTTTTTTGTTTCTTGGTCTGTATGTGTCTCTGCACACATGCATCTGTATGAGTGACTAGACGTCAATGTGCCTGAGTCTGTATCTTGTGTGCAAGTTTGTTCTTAACACTGTAATGTATATAACAGAACCATAATTATTTAAACATCATTCACAGTCATAACAATCATCTGAAGCACCGCCATGTGTCAGAGCTGGTCACCCATACTGCTGTGGAAGATGGGAATAGCAGTGGAAGGTGGGAACAGCAGTGGGAGGTGGGAACAACAGTGGAAGGTGGGAACAACAGTGGAAGGTGGGAACAGCAGTGGAAGGTGGGAACAACAGTGGAAGGTGGGAACAGCAGTGGAAGGTGGGAACAGCAGTGGAAGGTGGGAACAGCAGTGGGAGGTGGGAACAACAGTGGAAGGTGGGAACAACAGTGGAAGGTGGGAACAGCAGTGGAAGGTGGGAACAACAGTGGAAGGTGGGAACAGCAGTGGAAGGTGGGAACAGCAGTGGAAGGTGGGAACAACAGTGGAAGGTGGGAACAACAGTGCAAGGTGGGAACAGCAGTGGAAGGTGGGAACAGCAGTGGAAGATGGGAATAGCAGTGGAAGGTGGGAACAGCAGTGGGAGGTGGGAACAACAGTGGAAGGTGGGAACAACAGTGGAAGGTGGGAACAGCAGTGGAAGGTGGGAACAACAGTGGAAGGTGGGAACAGCAGTGGAAGGTGGGAACAGCAGTGGAAGGTGGGAACAACAGTGGAAGGTGGGAACAACAGTGGAAGGTGGGAACAGCAGTGGAAGGTGGGAACAGCAGTGGAAGATGGGAACAACAGAGGAAGGTGGGAACAGCAGTGGAAGGTGGGAACAACAGTGGAAGATGGGAATAGCAGTGGAAGATGGGAACAGCAGTGGAAGATGGGAACAACAGTGGAAGGTGGGAACAGCAGTGGAAGGTGGGAACAACAGTGGGAGGTGGGAACAGCAGTGGAAGGTGGGAACAGCAGTGGAAGATGGGAATAGCAGTGGAAGATGGGAACAGCAGTGGAAGATGGGAACAACAGTGGAAGGTGGGAACAGCAGTGGAAGGTGGGAACAACAGTGGAAGATGGGAATAGCAGTGGAAGATGGGAACAGCAGTGGAAGATGGGAACAACAGTGGAAGGTGGGAACAGCAGTGGAAGGTGGGAACAACAGTGGGAGGTGGGAGCAACAGTGGAAGGTGGGAACAACAGTGGAAGGTGGGAACAACAGTGGAAGGTGGGAACAGCAGTGGAAGGTAGGAACAACAGTGGAAGGTGGGAACATCAGTGGAAGGAGGGAACAGCAGTGGAAGATGGGAACAACAGTGGAAGGTGGGAACAGCAGTGGAAGATGGGAACAGCAGTGGAAGGTGGGAACAGCAGTGGAAGGTGGGAACAGCAGTGGAAGGAGGGAACAAGCAGTGGAAGGTGGGAACAACAGTGGAAGGTGGGAACAGCAGTGGAAGATGAGAACAGCAGTGGAAGATGAGAACAGCAGTGGAAGGTGGGAACAGCAGTGGAAGGTGGGAACAACAGTGGAAGGTGGGAACAACAGTGGAAGGTGGGAACAGCAGTGGAAGGTAGGAACAGCAGTGGAAGGAGGAAATAACAGTGGAAGGTGGGAACAGCAGTGGAAGGAGGGAACTGCAGTGGAAGGTGCGAACAGCAGTAGAAGGTGGGAACAGCAGTGGAAGGTGGGAACAGCAGTGAAAGGCGGGAACAGCAGTGGAAGGAGGGAACAGCAGTGGAAGATGGGAACAGCAGTGGAAGGTGGGAACAGCAGTGGAAGGCGGGAACAGCAGTTTAAGGAGGGAACAGCAGTGGAAGATGGGAACAGCAGTGGAAGGTGGGAACAACAGTGGAAGGTGGGAATAGCAGTGGAAGGTGTGAACAGCAGTGGAAGGTTCGAACAGCAGTGGAAGGCGGAACAGCAGTGGAAGGTGGGAACAGCAGTGGAAGGTGGAAACAGCAGTGGATGGTGGGAACAGCAGTGGAAGGTGGGAACAGCAGTTGAAGGAGGGAACAGCAGTGGAAGATGGGAACAGCAGTGGAACGTGGGAACAACTGTGGAAGGTGGGAACAGCAGTGGAAGGTGGGAACAGCAGTGGAAAGTGGGAACAGCAGCTGAAGATGAGAACAGCAGTGGAAGGAGGGAACAGTAGTGAAAGGCGGGAACAGCAGTGGAAGGCGGGAACAGCAGTGCAAGGTGGGAACAGCAGGTGTCGGTGGGAACAGCAGTGGAAGGTGGGAACAGAAGTGGACGGAGGGAACAACAGTGGAAGGTGGGAACAGCAGTGGAAGGAGGGAACAGCAGTGGAAGGTGGGAACAACAGTGGGAGGTGGGAACAATAGTGGAAGGTGGGAACAGCAGTGGAAGGTGGGAACAGCAGTGGATAGTGGGAACAGCAGTGGAAGGTGGGAACAGAAGTGGACGGAGGGAACAACAGTGGAAGGTGGGAACAGCAGTGGAAGGAGGGAACAGCAGTGGAAGGTGGGAACAACAGTGGGGGTGGGAACAACAGTGGAAGGTGGGAACAGCAGTGGAAGGAGGGAACAGCAGTGGAAGATGAGAACAGCAGTGGAAGGTGGGAACAGCAGTGCAAGGTGGGAACAGCAGTGGAAGGTGGAAACAGCAGTGGAAGGTGGGAACAGCAGTGTAAGGTGGAAACAGCAGTGGAAGGTGGGAACAGCAGAGAAAGGTGGAAACAGCAGTGGAAGGTGGGAACAGCAGTGGAAGGTGGAAACAGCAGTGCAAGGTGGGAACAGCAGTGTTTAGTTAGTTTAATATGTTTATTATGCACCCCATACCCATCCTGTGGGCGGTAGTCAAAAGATTACAGAGGTACATAATGGGTCCAGGGACTGGGCCTCAAAGTTTTGATAGCTGAGCAAGTTACAGAGGTAATGAATTCACAATTTACAAAGGTAATGAACTCACAATTTACAAAGGTAATGAACTCCAGGTAGGTCTAGTCACAATCATGACAAGTTACAAAGGTATTTACAGATTACAGAGGTACACAATGGGTCCAGGGACCGGGCTCCAAAGTTTTGATGGCTGAACTAGGTACAAGGTAATGAACTCACAAGTTACAAAGGTAATGAACTCACAAGTTACAAAGGTAATGAACTCACAAGTTACAAAGGTAATGAATACTGTAAGAATGGTTACTTACGTGTATACATGGCTGCAATCATGAACAAATTTTAGAGTAATGAGCAATTCACACTTCCACACCCGGTCACAACTGTAGTGAGTTATTGGTGCAAATATTGGTTGCTGAGTCTCTCTCTCTCACACACACACACACACACACACATACAAATTCATACACACACACACATAATCACACACACACACACACACACACACACACACACACACACACACACACACATGCACAAACTCATACACACACACGCACACACACTCATACACACACACAGTCTAGGGGGTCAGAGACTACAAACCTCACTCAAGGAAAAAGATCTTGGGGTGAGTATAACACCAGGCACATCTCCTGAAGCGCACATCAACCAAATAACTGCTGCAGCATATGGGCGCCTAGCAAACCTCAGAACAGCATTCCGACATCTTAATAAGGAATCGTTCAGGACCCTGTACACCGTATACGTTAGGCCCATATTGGAGTATGCGGCACCAGTTTGGAACCCACACCTAGCCAAGCACGTAAAGAAACTAGAGAAAGTGCAAAGGTTTGCAACAAGACTAGTCCCAGAGCTAAGAGGTATGTCCTACGAGGAGAGGTTAAGGGAAATCAACCTGACGACACTGGAGGACAGGAGAGATAGGGGGGACATGATAACGACATACAAAATACTGAGAGGAATTGACAAGGTGGACAAAAACAGGATGTTCCAGAGATTGGACACAGTAACAAGGGGACACAGTTGGAAGCTAAAGACACAGATGAATCACAGGGATGTTAGGAAGTACTTCTTCAGCCACAGAGTAGTCAGTAAGTGGAATAGTTTGGGAAGCGATGTAGTGGAGGCAGGATCCATACATAGCTTTAAGCAGAGGTACGATAAAGCTCACGGCTCAGGGAGAGTGACCTAGTAGCGATCAGTGAAGAGGCGGGGCCAGGAGCTCGGACTCGACCCCCGCAACCTCAACTAGGTGAGTAGGTGAGGTGAGTACACACACACTCATACACACACACACACTCATACTCACACACACACACACACACACACACACACACACACACACACACACTCACTCACACACTCATACACATACACACAAACACACACACACACACACACACACACCGCTCATGGAGCGGGGAGAGGGAGGGCCTAGTAGCAACCGGTGAAGAGGCGGGGCCAGGAGCTAGGACTCGACCCCTGCAACCACAAATAGGTGAGTACAAATAGGTGAGTACACACACAGGCACATATGTGGTAATGCTTTATTTACAGCTAGCAAAGTCAGGGTATTTCTCCAGTGGAAGGTGGAAACAGCAATGGAAGGAGGGAACAGCAGTGGAAGGTGAGAACAGCAGTTGAAGGAGGGAACAGCAGTGGAAGATGGGAACAGCAGTGGAAGGTGGGAACAACAGTGGGAGGTGGGAACAGCAGTGGAAGGTGGGAACAGCAGCTGAAGATGGGAACAGCAGTTGAAGGTGGAAACAGCAGTGGAAGGAGGGAACAACAATGGAAGGTGTGAACAGCAGTGGAAGGTGGGAAAAGCAGGTGGAAGGCAATAACAGCAGTGGAAGGAGGGAACAGCAGTGGAAGGTGGGAACAGCAGTGAAAGGCAGGAACAGCAGTGCAAGGTGGAAACAGCAGTGGAAGGTGGGAACAGCAGTGAAAGGTGGAAACAGCAGAGGAAGGTGGGAACAGCAGTGGAAGGCGGGAACAACAGTGGAAGGTGGGAACAGCAGTGGAAGGTGGGAACAGCAGTGGAAGGTGGGAACAGCAGCTGAAGGTGGGAACAGCAGTGGAAGGAGGGAACAGCAGTGGAAGGTGGGAACAGCATTGGAAGGTGGGAACAGCAGATGAAGATGGGAACAGCAGAAGAAGGTGGGAACAGCAGTGGAGGGTGGGAACAACAGTGGAAGGTGCGAACAGCAGTGGAAAGTGGGAACAGCAGTGGAAGGTGGGAACAGCAGCTGAAGGTGGGAACAGCAGTGGAAGGAGGGAACAGCAGTGGAAGGTGGGAACAGCATTGGAAGGTGGGATCAGCAATGGAAGGTGGGAACAGCAGTGGATAATGGGAACAGCAGTGGAAGGTGGGAACAGCAGTGGAGGGTGGGAACAGCAGTGGAGGGTGGGAACAGCAGTTGAAGGTGGGAACAGCAGTGGAGGGTGGGAACAGCAGTGAAAGGTGGGAACAGCAGTGGAAGGTGGGAACAGCAGTGAAAGGAGGGAACAGCAGTGGAAGATGGGAACAGCAGTGGAAGGTGGAAACAGCAGTGGAAGGTGAGAACAGCAGATGAAGATTGGAACAGCAGTGGAGGGTAGGAGCAGCAGAGGAAGATGGGAACAACATTGGAAGGTGGGAACAGCATAGGAAGGCGGGAACAGCAGAGGAAGGCTGGAGCAGCAGTGGAAGGTGGGAGCAGCAGTGGAAGATGGGAATAGCAGGGAAAGGTGGGAACAACAGAGTAAGGTGGGAACAGCAGGAGGTGGGAACAGCAGTGGAAGGTGGGAACAGCAGTGGAAGGTGGGAATAGCAGGGAAAGGTGGGAACAACAGAGTAAGGTGGGAACAGCAGGAGGTGGGAACAGCAGTGGAAGGTGGGAACAGCGCTTGAAGGTGGGAACAGCAGTGGAAAGTGGGAACAGCTGTGGAGGGTGGGAACAGCAGTGGAAGGTAGGAACAGCAGAGGAAGGTGGGAACAGCAGATTAAGGTGGGAACAGCAGAGGAAGGTGGGAACAGCAGGAGGGGGGAACAGCAGTGGAAGGTGGGGACAGCACTGGAAGGTGGGAACAGCAGAGGAAGATGGGAACAGCAGAAGAAGATGGGAACAGCAGTGGAAGGTGGGACCAGCAGTGGAGGGTGGGAACAGCAGTGGAAAATGGGAACAGCAGTGGAAGGTGGGACCAGTAGTGGAGGGTGGGAACAGCAGTGGAAGGTGGGAACAGCAGTGCAAGGTGGGAACAGCAGTGGAAAATGGGAACAGCAGTGGAAAGTGGGAACAGCAGAGGAAGGTGGGAACAGCAGATGAGGGTAGGAACAGCAGTGGAAGGTGTGAACATCTGTGGAAGGTGGGAACAGCAGTGGGAGGTGGGATCAGCAGTGGAAGGTGGGAACAGCAGCGGAAGGTGGGAACAGCAGTGGAAGGTGGGAACAGCAGTTGAAGGTGGGAACAGCAGTGGGATGTGAGAACAGCAGTGGAAGGTGGGAACAGCAGTGGAAGGTTGGAACAGCAGTGGAAGGTGGGAACAGCAGTGGAAGGTGGGAACAGCAATGGAAGGTGGGAACAGAAGTGGAAAGTGGGAACAGCAGAGGAAGGTGGGAACAGCAGTGGAAGGTGGGAACAGCTGTGGAAGGTGGGAACAGCAGAGGAAGGTTTGAACAGCAGTGGAAAGTGGGAACAGCAGGAGGTGGGAACAGCAGTGGAAGGCGGGAACAGCAGTGGAAAGTGGGAACAGCAGTGGAAGGTGGGAACAGCAGTGGAAGGTGGGAACAGCAGTGGAAGGTGGGAACAGCAGAGGAAGATGTGAACAGCAGAATTAGGTGAGAACAGCAGAGAAAGGTGGGAACAGCAGAGGAAGGTGAGAATAGCAGAGGAATATGGTAACAGCAGAGAAAGGTGGGAACAGCAGAGGAAGGTGGGAATAGCAGTAGAAGGTAGGAACAGCAGAGGAAGATGAGAAGAGCAGAAAAAGGTGGGAACGGCAGAGGAAGGTGGGAACAGCAGAAGGGTTACGAAAACAACGGAGTGAACATAGAAAAACGAGTGAGAACAATGGAGGGACTGTTGGAAGAACGGAAGGATTGTAGGAAACAATGGAAAGATCGTAGGAAAAACTGAGAATAGTTGGAGCAACGGAGAGATGATGGAAACAACAGGGAATCGTGGGAACAATTGATTTATCGTGGGAACAACGGAATGATCGTAGAAAAAACAGAGAGTTCCTTGTAACAAAGAAGGATCCTGGAAACAAAGGAAGGATGGTAGGACCAATGGAAGGATGGTGGAAACGGAAAGATCGTGAGAACAACGGAAGGATAGTGGGAATTATGGAAGGAGGGCGGGAACAACGGAAGGATCGTGGGAACAACGCAAGGATCGTGGGAACAACGCAAGGATCGTGGGAACAACGGAAGAATCCAGAGAACAACGGAAGGATCCTGGGAGCAACGGAAGAATCCTGGGAACAACGGAAGGATACTGTGAACCACGGAAGGATACTGGGATCAACAGAAGGATCCCGGGAACAACGGGAGGATCCTGGGAACAATGGAAGGATCCTGGGAACAACGTAAGAATCCTGGGAACAACGGAAGGAACCTGGGAACAGCGGAAGGATCGTGAGAACAACTGAAGGATCCTAGGAACAACGGAAGGATCCTGGGAACAATGGAAGGATCCTGGGAACAATGGAAGGATCCTGGGAACAATGGAAGGATCCTGGGAACAACTTCCAAGCTACAAAGTAAGCATCAGAAATTATCAGTAAAGCAGCAGAATACACAGTGAGCGGGAGAAAAAATATGATCGTGAAAAACATTAGAGAGAAGTTGAGGACAAGAATAAAGCTTGAGCTTCGTAACTGCAGAGAGACGAGAACAACAGTAAGCATGACCATAGCAGAATGAATGGGAAAATCGATGAACATGGAAACTAGAGAGTGAGCATGAGAACAAGAGAGAGGAGGGACCACTGTGTGTAATAACATCATGGTGAGCGTTTGAACAACAATGGGCAAAGAACGGATCATGAAAGTATCAGTAAGTGTGAGAACAAGTGAGTGTGAGAACAACAGCGAACGTAGGAAGAACACACTGAGTGTGATATAACGTCACGTTGGTACAATGTGGTTGGTTTAAGTTAATCTTATTATGGAAGGAAGATGGCACGGGATAACCGGAGATGCGGGACCATCAGCAACCCGATGCTTGGACTGATTTGTCTTACGCTGATCTCTCCTTCACTAAACTGATTATATTTGCTCGACAGAATCATTTTGCTGATTAAGTCGTTTTCTTACTTTTTTTCTGTTTTACATTAATTGGAGCTATAAGCGTATCAAAATAATGGACACTGTTGCAGTCTCGTAACGTATATTATTTTGGTTTAGAAGCCCATCTTGGCATCTGAACAAGTTGCAAATTTCTGTTTCATATTGAAAGCTAGGCGAGTGTCTGTTTCCTAATTAGTGGATGGAGGATCGAGCCTCCATCACTCCACATGCTGGATGGCCCATATGGTATGATAGGAATTGTTATTTGCAGTGATTCAGAGTACTGTATAAAGAGTTAGGTCATGATTCAGAGTGATCTGAAGCTGTGTAATATTCTCATGTAAACACACGCACAGTTTTATCTATCGACATGAAAACAGGGAATCGAACAGAGTAATTAAATTAATGCACATTTCTCAGTCATTCCTATTTATTAGTAGTCTTGGAGGAGTATCAATACTGACTGTCCTGATGACATGCGCTACCTTCAAAAGTTCCTCAGAGGTGTGCTAAAAATACTACTAAGAATAATGGATAAACTTAAGACACGAGTTGAAACACTAGCCTTGGGTCACTGACTTTTATCTGTTTCGATGCCCGATATCTGTGCCAGCAACCTGTCATTTAGTCTCGAAGTTAATTTGCTAAACGTTCATTGGCAAGAGAGAGCAGTCTGATTATCCATCACATATAAATGTTTATTTTAGAAAATTTATTTACGTTTTTTTTTTCTCCGTCACGGAAGAGTGACAAAAAGAAAATTGACTATCACTTGTTCCCTAGCTGTTATTCCATACGAATTCAGATATCAAGGTGGAAATAATACACAGAACTGCAGCTTCCCAACACTTTTCTGTCAGGTTAGGTTAGGTAAGGTTTGTCAGGAAACAGAACACGTGTTTCCTGACGCGAGTCTTAGTGAGATGATGATCCACCGTTGGAGCTTTTGGCCATCTGACCGAGGCCTTCCGCTGGCTTACCGGTCCGCCCCTTTAAAAAATATGGTCAGTTATAACCAACATCTTAATTATGATACTTTTCTAACTCTTGGCATAACTATTAATTTTGCTTTACATTTACACCTTACGCTACTTAATCTCCCACGAAAACAGAGGAAAGTAAGGAAGAGAGAGCTACGTCCCAGCAGCTGCCCCGGTGTCCCATCTGTTTCAAAAGCAAGCACCTTACACACCCACCAACTCAAGCTGAACACAGACGTGAGGAGCCAATCTATCAGCATCCTATCATTACCAGTGTTGGGAAGCTCACGCACATTTTCGTGAACACTCAACGTCCTGACATAACTGCTGTTGTTAAGACATTTTTGGACGACGAGACTCCAGAAAATTTTGCTAGAATTGCTGGCTGAACCTCGTGGATGAGAAGAGACAGCCAAGGACAACAAGAGGCGTTGCCTTATGCTTTTCTAAAACTATACATGCTCAACTTATTGATGTTGCTATCCCTAATCACCTGGAAATGTTCTTCAAGTTACCTACCTGGAGTCTACCTGGAGGGCATTCCGGAGATCAACGCCCCCGCGGCCCTGTCCACGGCCAGGCCTCCCGGTGGATCAGGGCCTGATCAACCAGGCTGTTACTGCTGGCAGCACTTAGTCCAATGTACAAACCACAGCCCGGCTGATCCGACACCGACTTTAAGTATCTGTCCAGCTCCCTCTTGAAGGCAGCCAGGGGTCTATTGGTAATTCTCCTTTTGCATGGTGGGAGGCTGTTGAACTTATGGTGTTTTCTCTTAGTGTACCAGTGGCGCCCCTACTTTTCATTACCTGGAGTTTACCTGGAGAGAGTTCCGGGGGTCAACGCCCCCGCGGCCCGGTCTGTGACCAGGCCTCCTGGTTGATCAGAGCCTGATCAACCAGGCTGTTGCTGCTGGCTGCACGCAAACCAACGTACGAGCCACAGCCCGGCTGGTCAGGAACCGACTTTAGGTGCTTGTCCAGTGCCAGCTTGAAGACTGCTAGGGGTCTGTTGGTAATCCCCCTTATGTATGCTGGGAGGCAGTTGAACAGTCTCGGGCCCCTGACACTTATTGTATGGTCTCTTAACGTGCTAGTGACACCCCTGCTTTTCATTGGGGGGATGTTGCATCGTCTGCCAAGTCTTTTGCTTTCGTAGTGAGTGATTTTCGTGTGCAAGTTCGGTACTAGTCCCTCTAGGATTTTCCAGATGTATATAATCATGTATCTCTCCCGCCTGCGTTCCAGGGAATACAGGTTCAGGAACCTCAAGTGCTCCCAGTAATTGAGGTGTTTTATCTCCGTTATGCGCGCCGTGAAGGTTCTCTGTACATTTTCTAGGTCAGCAATTTCACCTGCCTTGAAAGGTGCTGTTAGTGTGCAGCAATATTCCAGCCTAGATAGAACAAGTGACCTGAAGAGTGTCATCGTGGGCTTGGCCTCCCTAGTTTTGAAGGTTCTCATTATCCATCCTGTCATTTTTCTAGCAGATGCGATTGATACAATGTTATGGTCCTTGAAGGTGAGATCCTCCGACATGATCACTCCCAGGTCTTTGACGTTGGTGTTTCGTTCTATTTTGTGGCCAGAATTTGTTTTGTACTCTGATGAAGATTTAATTTCCTCGTGTTTACCATATCTGAGTAATTGAAATTTCTCATCGTTGAACTTCATATTGTTTTCTGCAGCCTACTGAAAGATTTGGTTGATGTTCGACTGGAGCCTTGCAGTGTCTGCAATGGAAGACACTGTCATGCAGATTCGGGTGTCATCTGCAAAGGAAGACACGGTGCTGTGGCTGACATCCTTGTCTATGTCGGATATGAGGATGAGGAACAAGATGGGAGCGAGTACTGTGCCTTGTGGAACAGAGCTTTTCACCGTAGCTGCCTCGGACTTTACTCTGTTGACGACTACTTTCTGTGTTCTGTTAGTGAGGAAATTATAGATCCATCGACCGACTTTTCCTGTTATTCCTTTAGCACGCATTTTGTGCGCTATTACGCCATGGTCACACTTGTCGAAGGCTTTTGCAAAGTCTGTATATATTACATCTGCATTCTTTTTGTCTTCTAGTGCATCTAGGACCTTGTCGTAGTGATCCAATAGTTGAGACAGACAGAAGCGACCTGTTCTAAACCCATGTTGCCCTGGGTTGTGTAACTGATGTAACATTGGGGGTATCTGGCACCGCCTGCCCAGTCTTTTACTTTCATAGGGAGTGATTTCTGAATGCAGATTAGGGACCATTCCTTCTTGGAATTTTCAAGTGTAGATTATGATACATCTCTCACGAGCACAAGTCAAGTGTTTCCAAGCGTTCCCAGTAGTTGAGGTATTTGATAGAACTTATAAGTGCAGTAAAGGTTCTCTGTATAAGCTCTAGATCTGCAATTTCACCTGCTTTAAACGGAGATGTTAATGTACAGCAATATTCCAGCCTGGAGAGAACAAGTGATTTGAAAAGGATCATCATTGGCTTGGCATCTCTTGCTCTAAACATTCTCATTATCCATCCCATCATTTTCTTTGCAGCTGTGATCGTGGCACTGTTGTGATTCCTGAAAGTGAGATCCTCAGAAATTACCACTCCCAGGTCCCTCACATTATTTTTCCACTCTGTTGGATGATCAGAGTTTGATGTATACTCAGTATACTCCTCCAGTTTTCAATAACGGAATAATTGGAATTGTCTTCATTGAACATTATATTGTTTTCCGTTGCCCATTGGAAAGCTTGGTATATATCTTCTTGGAGGTTAACCGTGCCTCAATAGATGACAGTCTCATGCAGATCCTAGTATCGTCTGCAAAGGATGACACGGTGCTGTGGATTACATCTCTGTCTATGTCTGATATGAGGATGAGGAACAGGATGAGGGCGAGTAATGTGCCTTGTGGAACAGAGCTTTTCACTATGGCAGCTTCCGATTTAACTCTGTTGGCCACTACTCTTTGTGTTCGATTGGTTAGAAAGTTAAAGATCCATTTCCCCACTTCACCAGTTATTCTTTCAGCACGTATTTTGTGCGCTATTATGCCATGATCACACTTATCGAAGGCCTTTGCAAAGTCTGTGTATATTACATCTTCATTCTGTTTTTCTTCCAGTGCATCCAAGGCCATATCATAGTGATCCAGTAGTTGTGAGAGGCAGGAGCGAATTCCCTGAACCCATGTTGCCCTGGATTGTGCAGTTTTTGAGAATCGTGCGCCTTAGCACTCTTTCAATGATTTTCATGATGTGGGACGTTAGAGCTATTGGTCTATAGTACTTAGCTAATGCTTTGCTGCCACCTTTATTGAGTGGGGATATATCCGTTGTTTTTAATAACTGTGGAATTTCACCCATGTCTTAGCTCCTTCTCCATAGTATACTTAGGACACGTGAAAGGGGTTTCTTGTAGTTCTTAATGAACACAGAGTTCCACGAGTCTGGGCCTGGTGCTGAGTGCATGGGCATGTTGTCAATGGCTTTCTCGAAGTCTATCGGAGTTAGGGTAATGTCGGAAATATGGCATACACTGATGGAGTTTTGAGGCTCATTCATGAAGAGATCATTTGGATTGTCGATCTTTACACTGATTAGTGGCTTGCTAAACACAGAGTCGTATTGGGATTTCAGTATCTCACTCATTTCTTTGTTGTCATCTTTGCAAGTCCCATCTTGTCTGAGTAAGGGCCCGATACTAGATGTGGTATTTGCCTTGTTTTTGACATATGACAAGAAATATTTCGAATTTCTTTCAATTTCACTTACCGCTTTTAGCTCTTCTTGTCTCTCCTGGGTCCTGTAAAAGTCCTTTAACTTAAGTTCGAGACTTTCTATTTCCCTGGGCAGTGCTTCCTTCTGTGTATCAGATAATCTAGCGTTCTTGAGGAGCTCAGTGATTCTTCGTCGTCTTCTGTAGAGGGAGCGTCTTTCTCCAGTTTACTTCTTCTCTTCTTCTTTCTTAGGGGAATATGCCTTGAACATACTTCAGCTGCCAGGAAGTTGAGCCTTTCAAGGCACTGGTTTGAATCCATGTTATTTAAGATATCTTCCCAACATGTTTCATTTAAGACATGGTTCACCTGGTTCCAGTTAATGCTCTTGTTTTTTAATTTGTATTTGGTGAACACACCTTCACAGCTACGTGCATTTTGTTGATCAGAACCCCTGTGCATGTAAGTCTGAACTTCTATTAGATTGTGATCGGAATTAGTTGTTTTTGGTATTGTTATGCCTCATTATTTGTGAAGATAAGATCCTCATTATTTGTGAAGATAAGGTCAAGTGTGTTTTCCAGTCTTGTTGGCTCCACTATCTGCTGACTTAGGGTGTGTTTATAGCAGAAATTTAGTAGCTTATGTGTGTGTGTGAGCTTTCATCTGTGCTGCCTCCAGGGACTGTTTCTGCTATAACATTATTTGCTACATTCTTCCATTTTGTATGCCTTACGTTGAAATTCTAGCACTTCTCTACTGGCGTGTGCAATGTACAGACCACAGTGGCAGCAAGCAGATCCCATCAACTTCCTAACTGAAAATGTGGATTCCCTTCTGCTTCAGCATAAATGTCAGCATATCATAATTGTAGGTGACCTAAACCAACATCTTATACAGAGGGATTTTGATGAATTTCTTGCAGTGAGAAACTTTACTGGCTTTTCAACTATTATTTCTGGCTCCTCCCTTGATATTGAAGATTCCAATAGAACGAGGTGAAGCTACACGCACAACCTGGCTGTAGAAAAGAGGAAACTGGCCGGCCGTTTCCTCTGAGCTCGCCACCTCCGATTAGAATGCTCTTTTCCAAGGTGATGTCGAGAACGAAGTGAATACCTTCACTGAACACATCACTAATCTCCAACAAAAACACATTCCTCACTAGGTCAAGGCATTGGCTTAAGCTGGTGGGGAGTATTGGAGCTGCCTCACAAAGACCAGTAGACCTGTTGCAGCGTTCCTTATTTCTTGTGATCTTATGTTCTTATGAGGGCAAATATTCTATTAGTGGGATGGATCTGTGAAGGACCTGCCTAGTGTGGGCCAACAGGCCTGCTGCAGTGTTTCTCCTTTCTTATGTTCTTATGTTCTTACCGACAGTATTTGACAAAGCCTTCAGATCAGCCTTGGTTCTGCTTTCGTTGTGTACTGCCAAGTACAAGGCTTGGAGAAGGTATAGGAGGCATCCCACTATCTATAGCAGGAATCTACACAGGCAAGCCTGTTGGCAAATGGAGGCAGTCCAAGAGTGGTACATCTCTAAATGGGAGGCTGATAAAAAAAAGAAGAAAGCTTGCGTTAGGTATAGTGGGCTCCAAAAACTGTTTGCCCTTGATCTAGGTAATTCACCTGATGACTATTCCACCTCAACTAGCAGTCAGGAGAAAGTTGACCGAACAATTTGCTGCCAAGATGCAAGTTCCTAATTCAACAAGGGAAGCTCCTTGACTACCCGCATGAACTGTGTCAAAGTTGTCAATAGTAACAATAAGGCAGTATGAAGTGTATTTTCTCCTTAAATCTCTGGGACAGGTAAAGGCTGTGGGCACAAATAAGTTGAGCTGAAGATTTTTGAGTAAATGTGTAGCATCACCTCTAACTCGCATCTAACAGCACTCCCTATCAGTGTAAATGGCCTTCTCTGTGAAAAGAGGAAAATGTATTACCCGTTTACAAAAAGAAGAGCAGAGCAGAAATCGGTAAACACAGATCAGTGTCACTCCTGGTAATCACTGACAAAATTCTTGAGACAATAATCTCACGGCACATTACAAACGTTTATCGACTGCCACGCGCTTCTTTGTAACCACTAATATGGCTTCAGAAAAGATCAATCTGCTGTTGATCTGCTGTTAAACCTCTCCACTAGGTGACACAAGTCACTGGATGAATCAGTTGTGCAATAGCACTAAACATTGCTGGTGCTTTCGACCGAGCATGGTGTGATGTAGTTCAGCTGGGCTTGTGAGGTCTCTAGGGAGACCTAATTATATGGTCACACCTTGCCTTGGCAAATGTCTGTCAGAGCCACGCCTTTTCGGCTTAAGTCTCAGCTCCTTTGTTCGTCACTGGCGTCAGATCTCGGCGTCAGGTCGTAAAACGTGGTGCACACCCCATTGTGGAGGGTGCTTGGACCACCATATAAGCCCAAGGAACAGCATCATCAAGGTCCGTCAAGACACACCAGAGCACTGCTTACTCACGATGCATTACTCTAACAGAGTAAAGATCAAACCAGCGAGTGGCACAACCAATGAGTCGTCCAAACTAGCACTTGCAGCTGTCGTTAGTGGCAGGCTGCAAGTCAAATGTAATGCGATTTTATCGCTCAAGGAGGCCTTTGTTGTCGTCTGTACAGACGACACAGAGGCTGAGAAACTACTTACCACTACTGTTACTACCACTCTACGAGACCAGGGATTTCTTGTCTTGACTTCCCCAGCACGGAGGGCCAGGAGAACTGTGTTCCTCAAGCGACTCGACAACCTTATCACTGTACAGGCCACTGAAGAAATCAAGTCATCTATCGAAGCAAAGAACCCTTGGGCCAAGGTGGACTTCATTACTAAAATACCCAATGCTTCATCCATGCTGAAGGTCACCTTCAGTGACGTCAACATGGCAGCCAGAGCTCTCGCTGAGGGCCTGGCTATTCACTACTTCCACATCAACCCAGCCTTCATCGAAGCAGAGAAATTCCAACATATCTCACAATGCTATAATTATTACTCATACTTACACACCACAAATGATTGTCCTACCAAGGACAAGAAGTTCTGCTCCACCTGCGGCCGTGAGGGTCATGACTTCAAGAATTGCACTACTGCTTCACCACCTAAATGCTTGAACTGCAAGAATGACCACCATACTCTTGCTGCCAGGTGCCCTACCAGAAGAGACATACTCAAGAAACAACAACAACAAAAGAAGCCCAACCCACAAGCAACCACATATTCTGCTATAGCCAAGCTTCAAGCAGACACTACCAAGATACTACATGCCACGCAAGCTGCTCCCACCACTTCCCTGCCAGCACCTACTGCCGACTCCACCAAGATTCTTTATTGCATTATGTATGCTCATGTACAGAATGCAGCTGAGCCTGGTTCCTTCAACACCACCATCAATGAACTTTTCAAACTAAATAATATGCCTGGCCTCACATTCCCTGCATCACCACCTTCCACTGAGATCCTAAAATCTACTGCAGATATTACCAGCATCACCGCTGCTCCACCGCTGTCACAACCTCCACTAGACACAGAGATGGACCAATCAGAGACCACTGAGACGTCGGCAACCCCCACCAATGAGAGTCCACTACCGCTTGCATCCACTGCTAGAGCAACTGACCAGTCGGAAATCTCGCCTTCACCAGTTCAGCCACCAGCCAAGAAAGCAAAAACACAAGAAACTACGGATGCACCTCATGGTGCCACTGACACTGCTGCACCACAACAAGTCCGATACCTGAAGGATGTATACTTCTACACAACCAAGCAGTATTAAAACACAATGCTGTCTTCAGAAATCCATCAGCACCCCCAGGATGGAACAGTCAAATATACCTACGACCAAACTGTTACATACACCACTGCAGACATGACCAGACTACTCACTGCCAACACCCAACACCTTGTGGAAGTCGAGTACACCTCAAAGAGGAAATTCAGGATGCTTCAGAATGGGGACCTTGAAGACGGTACCCTCCTCTAGCACGACTATCCATGACCATTCACCATGAAGTTTCAACAGCACTTTGCTGTCCGCTAAAGCTGGGGTGTGGCTCCAATCGACCCTGTAACTGCTGCCTCTGCCCGACTGCGCTTCTCTTCAGGGAAGTCAGCGCAAGATAGAAGAAGACGACTCCCTTCAACCAGAGGGCCAAGAGAGAAGAAAGAAGATGATCGTCACCCCCCACCCGGGAGGCCACTGCCGGGTCACCATCTGGAGAAGACCTGGGCCGGAAGTACTGGCGAATCAACATGAATGAATGATCGAGGGACTTCGAGCGGAGCGGCTGCTGTGTGCAGAGCTCTGAGCAGATGGACTTCGAGCAGAGCTGCTGCTGTGTGCAGAGCTCTGAGCAGGAGATTCGAGAGGAGCTGCTGCTGGGGTGCAGGGCTCCGGAGAAGGCTGCTGAAGTCTCTGGAGGAGACTGTTGGAGGCACTGGGCAGAGTACTGGCTTCGAGCAGCACTCGTGCTGTGTAGGTCTTGGGACCTGTGGCTTAGTTCCTGTGGTGAAATGTCCTCTGAACTATATTGTAAGTTATATTCATTTTCGTCAAGTTGATTATGTTCCCTGTCTCACTGCTTATATGTACCACCCCATTTATCAAAACCCCAATAATGTTCTCCTGTTCCCAAATATATTATTGTGCAAGGGCTTAATAATAAACATAGTTTATTACCCCCCTACATGACAACGGCACAAGAGACTCTGGGCAAAACTGCAAGCACTAGGAGTCGCAGGATCTGCATTATGCTTCCTCAGTGATTAGATTTAGAAATGACGTAGCTAAATACTTAATTTTAAACAGAGTTGTCGATACATGGAACAATCTGCCGAGTAAGGTAATAGAGGCTAAGATTTTGGATTGCTTTAAAAAAAAAAAAGAGATTATACAAATACACAAATAACCCGCACATAGGAGAGAGGAGCTTACGACGACGTATCGGTCAGACTTGGACCATTTACAAAGTCACACTAACAAAAAGGAAGGAGGAAGTATTTATAGGCCAGCAGACAGGGACGGGACAAGAGAGGTAGTAGGAAAGGAAGAAGAGAGGTAGTGGTAGAGGTAGTATTAGAAGTAGTGGAATCAGTCAAAGACTAAGAAAGAGGAGCACTGCAAAGGAGCTAGAGGCCGAGTTTGATTAGTACCTAGGGTGCTGAAGCAACTTCTTTGGTGGCTTTGGAAAGAGGTTGGATAAATACACGTGTGGTTTTGATAAGGATCTCCCTTGTAAGGGTCAAAAGGCCTCCTGCAGTGTTCCTCCATTTTTATATTCTTATGTTAAGACCCTCTACTGGAGCAAGTGTTCCACAGGATGTGTGCTTGGCCCATTGTTATTGGATGTCTACCTCAGTGACCTTCAACTCATCCCAGAATCCCATCCATTTGTAGACGGTGTACTCACACAAAAATAGAGGAAGTTAAACAATTAAATAAAATGAAGAGTACATGCAGTACGTTCCACGTACGCAGCGAATAAACTATATAAACGGAGAGAGAGAGAGAGAGAGAGAGAAAGAGAGAGAGAGAGAGAGAGAGAGAGAGAGAGAGAGAGAGAGAGAGAGAGAGAGAGAGAGAGAGAGAGAGAGAGAGAGAGAGAGAGAGAGAGAGAGAGAGAGAGAGAGAGAGAGAGAGAGAGAGAGAGAGCAATGTACACACATAACAAGGGTTAGACTCACACAGTAAGACAGGCAACAAGCCCAGGTACACAGCTAGACCGAACTGTACATACATGCATTTCCAGATTTCTATCGTCCACGTTCCTCTCTCTCCCTCTCCTCATAAGTGCTGCTGCAAGGAGAGACGAAGGTATTTGCTAAGGTCTTAAGCAAACCTCTGGCTAATGGAATGGCATTTGAGCAAGTAACATCTTAGCGACACTACCTGGGAGTGTGGGAAGAAGAATGCATGCTAGAATACATATTCCCATGTATAAATAAAGTGTTAGATTTAAAGATTTTTAAATACGCGAGTTTTTTGTTATTAAGTTGCAAGATTTTTTCTTGCTTTTTATTTATTCAGATTTTCCTTTGCCTTTCCGTCTTAACTCCGATTGGTTTCAAATTTTCAACGCTTGTGTGCAGAAAATGGGATCAAAAATCACTGAACAATTGACATGAGCACATACTCTGTGATCAAATTGTTGAGTCCATTCCCAGCAGCCTTCAATAGCTAGGATAAATTCCCAGACTTTCAGTGGAGTAGCTCAAATTTTCAGAAACTGCGCCTCCTGATTCGACGACTGCTGAAAGTAAAATTCAAGCGGGAAGGTGAAGATTTGACCATTTATGTGAGAAATAGTCTGAATTTTTTATTCCCTCTAAAAGACATTAAGTAAATTTCTATCTCTCTCTCACTCTCTCTTCTGAATAATTTCAGTAGTTAATGACTGAAGCATCTTATGGCCATGATAGTACTTGGTAAACTTTGTTTACGAGCAAATTAGTCAATATACTACAAGAGTTAATAAAAAAATGGAAGGGTATGAATCAGGGCTATAACTGGAGAATGCCTCCTTTGATCGGCATAAAATTTTAAACACTTTATAAGAAAGATGATACCAAACCCCGTAAATTTAGTCTGAGTAGGTAGAAATTCGAAATTTTACCGAAATAGGCAAAAAATAAATTGAAATCTTTGGAATCAGATCATATACTGGAGAATGCCTATCTGATAGGATTTAAAGTGCAGTTGTTGGAGAGCTTTATTAAATGAAAGCATTTCAATTTACAAATTTTATTAAACTGTTTCCCATAAAATAACTAGAAAATGCCTCTTCTGATCGGCTTCAAAAACGTTAACACTAGTATCTTAATTAAAATATATTTGTATTAATTTTTGACTTTGTTGATGTTAATTTGTCATTTTTTTTAGCCACTTATGAGACTGGCTCTTCTTAAAAATAAAACTCAAATATTTTGTCTTGCAGGATTGTAGAGAATTTTAAATAAAATATAAATGAGAAGAAAAAAAACTATCTCTCTCTCTCTCTCTCTCTCTCTCTCTCTCTCTCTCTATATATATATATATATATATATATATATATATATATATATATATATATATATATATATATATATATATATATATATATATATATATATATATGTATATATATATATATATATATATATATATATATATATATATATATATATATATATATATATATATATATATATATATATATATATATATATATATGTAAAGATCTCGTTTTAACGGCATTTTTAAGGAAACCGATAAGAGACTTTGCTATACTCGAACCATTGTCACCAAAATTGTTATTATTCGGAAAAGCCTTATTCAGTCGATATCAAATTTTCAGAGGCGGTGTTCGGCGTCTAGTGCAAGATTCAGGGGACTATTTACCTGTTTGGTGCATTACGGACGATGTTACATTCGCCATTCCCAAATTTCCTTCTCCTGTGGTAAACAGAGAAAGCCTCCTCACACCGTCTTCAAAATTTCAGAACTCATGCATTCTACATACATGGTTGGTATTGTTAATAGTGCGTGTGTAGGTACCATTTTACCACTTGGAATCTGGAATTATTTAAAAAATTTGCATTTTGCCTTGATGTTGGTGAAAGACTCTTGATCCAAGGAGCCTGACTTTACTTGGATCAAATCTGAAAGTCACCTATTTCACAAGTGTTATATGACACCTACTGGTTTATCGCTTTTCCTTGATTAAAATAAAACAATTGTAAATGACATCCATTTTAATGGCTAATCCAGCTTATGAAATGGGTGAAACATTTCTTGTATTTAGGCTATGTAAGGGACAGCGGTAAGACTCTTGTGGGTTTAGTGCTTAGTTTTGATAATAATAATATTAATAATAATAATAATAATAATAACAATAATAATAATAATAATAGTAATAGGCTATGTTAAGTGCACATTATGTTGGATTCTGTATAATAACTGAAGAATGACTCGTCTGGTCAGGTTTAAACTTTTAGTACTGATACGTTTTTCTCAAAAGAAGCTTAACCTTGATTTTAGGGCGTGTAAATTTTAATGTACCAGCTTTATTAAACAAATTAATTTCTGTGAAATAACTGGAAATGATCGCTAATGATCAGAAATAATTACAGTGTAAGACTTTAAGACTTTATTACGATATCGTAGGTTACGAATACATAATGTACATATATGTGCAAGTTGCTTATATGTGTCCTAGGCCTATGTTGTGGGGACCCCTGGCAGTGCCCATGTAGAAAGGGTTCACATCAAGATGTACAAACATTACCGATTATTGGATATCCTTCAAAGGAAACATTTAAGTGATTGGCAGAATTTTTATCGTCCGTGTTTTCGATTTTACTTTGCTCATATCACGAGGAAGCCTCATCTGATTGGCTGCAGATTTCGAAGCTATTGTAAAATAATTAGTGTAAAATTCTTAAAATAGGCGGCATTTGAAGGTGTCATGTGACCACAGGTGCACATCTCATTCCCAGCATCCAGGAGCTGCTCTGGTAATCCTACAAAATCTTGTGAGACATTCCTTCAAATATTGAAAAAAAGTGTCTCCTTCGACACCGGAGGGAAATAAAATTCAAGTGTGTAGATGCTTGTTTGCCTTTTTCATGTAAAACAGTGTAAAAATTTTATTCCCTTAAATCACTTTAAATATATTTGAGTCTTTTGAACGGCTTAAATATTTCACGGCTGACGCATCTTATGGCCAGGACGGTACTCGTTAAAACTAGTTTATACGTTAACAAATCTGTCAATATAATAAAATTGGTAAAAGTCTTGGAATCGTTTGCACTCGTCCTATAACTGGAGACTGCCTCTTTCGATCCTCTTCAAATTTTCAGACTAGTGTGGTTCCCTGAAGGAGGGGGCCACGATGTTACTGCGAGGCACATGTCTCAATTTGCTCAATTTATTCAATATATATTGATATTCATGTACATATACTAACCATAGAATGCCTCTTAATGACGGTTTCAAAATATTAACGAGTTTGTGTAGGTGTAAATTTAAAAATGTTCTGAGTTCTTTTAAAAACTTGGAACCACTGGAATCGGATCAATTACTGGAGAATGCATTTACTGACTAACTTCAAACTTTCAGTGCTGGTGGGTTTTTTTTTTTTTTTTTAAAGAAAGCTTGACGTTCAC
This sequence comes from Cherax quadricarinatus, assembly GCF_038502225.1. Lineage (NCBI taxonomy): Eukaryota > Metazoa > Arthropoda > Malacostraca > Decapoda > Parastacidae > Cherax > Cherax quadricarinatus. The sequence goes on from NC_091297.1 coordinate 22,915,540, forward strand.
TTTGAGCGCTGTAAACTTCATTTTGTCACGTTTATTGTATATACTGTTTTCTCTGCAATTACAGAATGCCTTTTCTGATCGACTTCAAACCCTAAACGCTTGTTTATTTTCATCAGAATTATTTTTGAATTGAATTCGTGCTGTGTGGATGTCAATCAGTTTGGTTTGTCAAATAAATAGAGAGTGTTTTAATTTATTAGGTTGTCTTTTGTTAAGTTTGCATAGTTTACTTTTATGGGACCATAACATCTGCGTTTCCTGAAGACTATTATTAAAAATGACGTCTCACGTAACTAAATATTAAACAAAACATACCTAATTTCTTACATGCGTACTTACATCTTAAAGGATGGCTGTCTTATATAGAGAAAAAAATTGACTGATTTTAGTCTGTGTAGATCCCGATTTGCTTTTTTTTTTTTTTAAACTGGGAACATTTAAATAATGATTACTATGCAAAAATGTCGAAATCCTCATTGCTGATTACTTGATAATGCAAATTTTTAAGGGACTTCAAACTTAATGTGTGATGTGTCTTCTGATACTGGTGGCTCTATGACAACGAAATATTGCTTCTTCAGCTTTAATTCAAAAGTGATGTGACTTAGCTAAAATTTTAATTTAGTCTCGAGCTTCTTGTGTCTTAGTTATCAATTTTATTGAAAAAAAATGGGATTTTCGTGTCATTGTGATAATACCTCTTCTAATTTGCTTAAGATTTTCAACAGTAATATTTAACTACAGTAGAGCCTTGTGCTGCAACCTGAACTATTCCTTTGGCATGCATTGAGGTAAAAAAGGCTTGAGGTTCTGCAATACATAGATATTTTTCTTGGATCTATGCCAAAACATTAGAAACTTTTAATTTCTATTGTTTTGGCACAGATGCATGGTATGGTAGTGCCAGCTGCCAAGTATAAATTAAGTTCCTTACATATCGAGTTCCTCATTAGCATCAAGACTCAGAACTTCTCCCTTGAAAGGCGGTACAAAGAAAAGAAAATAATCCTGTAGTCTGTTATGGGAATTCCTAACTCCTGTAAATTGCATTAAATATTTATTTAAAAAAAATCAGCACCTCTCTTCAGCTAATAGTATCTAGCTAAACACAGGACTTTCCCCTCCATAATCAGCTTTCTGGCTAAAAGTATACATAGGGAGATGCTGAGCAAAACCTTTCTGAATGAATTTAAGATGGGAAATGTGCAAATGTTTCGTATCTGGGCGCGTAATCAGTACCCCATTACATTAAAAATAACTTTGTCCCCAAAAACGAGACTATTGCTATGAATTTCCATAATTTTTTCCCCCAAGCTACATGTCTTCATGCATGTAGCGAGCATTTGCAAAATTCTTTTCTCATGTAATCTTCATTCTGATTTTCGTCTTTCTGTGTTTCTTTTGACATCAAATTATTGAATTTGTTGTCAACTTTAGCTGTTCAGTTTAACCTACAGTTATTTGTAAGAAATTAATTTGCTTAATAGAAATGGCACAAATTAACTTATACAACCTGATAACAAGACTAAGCTTCCATGGAGATCAAATTAGTACTGAAGGTGAAAACTTATCAGAAAAGGCATTAATTTTCAGTTTTTGCACAGAATATAATAAAATTTTCACCTACGTCCCCAAATCCAAAAAAAAAAAGTGCGTCTCATTCATTTGAATAGATGAAGCAGTTATTTAACATTTACTTTAATCAAAGGAAAGTGTTAAACCAATAGTGGTCATATAGTCCCTATGTAAGGAGTGCCATTCAGATACGATCTAGGGAAGAGGAGGATAAGTTTAGATCCTTGGATCAAGAACCACTCACTAACATCAGGGCAAAATAATGCGGTAAAATAAAAAATACTATACAATTTCGAGATTAAAAGTGGCAAAACTGAACCTTTACCCTCTTTCTTGAAAGTAGGATAAACTTGTGTTGACACTGAGATAACCATCAAAGGCGCTTTCTAAAGGCCTCTAGTGAGAACCAATTTGAGGAACTGTCTATGTAAAATTGAGGAGCAATTCCTAACTCTTCGTAATGTTTCCACTTTTTTGACAATGATGTGGAACCAAGAGCTGAGAGTTTACTCAAACAAGTTTAAATTTGCAATTACAAAGAGGTAATTTTTCGGGATGAATACCACATAAGAGGGAAATACATACATACGCATGTATGCGTTTGCCTGTGCTAGCTCACCTCTGCTTACCAACTCCACAGAAACCATCAGCTTCCATCTATCTCAAGTGGGTCGCTGGAAGTACCGCCAGTTTCACGCTGATTATTCCTCGGCTGCAGACAGGCCTTCCAAGCGCTCTCCATTACTCTGGATCGCCAGCGCACAAGAGGAAACCAGAAGATCACGCAGGAGGCAATTAGCATTCCTATAAGGCTATTGTTCTTGGCCTCCCGCATGTAGGGTGTCTCTGGGATACGGAAAATGACGTCTTCGTACTAGTCAAAGCCTCTTAATGAAAAGGATATTCGTCAGCTCGTCGGTCCTGCATTACGCAGCTCTGCAGTGAATATTTATCAAATAATCATCAGATGATATTGAACTCGGTGTTAACGTAATAAACTAATCCATAATCGGTTTGTCCCAGTGGGACTGTGCTCTCACACACACACACACACACACACACACACACACACACACACACACACACACACACACACACACACACACATATATATATATATATATATATGTGTGTGTGTGTGTGTGTGTGTGTGTGTGTGTGTCGTGCCGAATAGGCAGAACTTGCGATCTTGGCTTAAATAGCAACACTCATCTTGCCATATAGGACAAGTGAAAATTTGTGTATGCAATAATTTCACCAAAATCATTCTAAACCTAAAGAAAAAAATATATTTCATTGTGATTGTTTAGTATTAAATTATTGTAAACGTATTTAAAATATATTTAGTTGGGTTAGACTAAAATAAATTGCTCTTCTTAAAATAAGGTTAGGTAAGTTTTCTAAGATTCTTTTGGTGCAAAATTAAAAATGTTTACATTAACATTAATGAAATAAATATATCTTTAAACGTATAAGAGAAAATTTTGAAACGGACTTAATTTTAAATGAGTTCTTGCTAATTGACCAGTTTTACATATTCGGCACGGCATATATATATATATATATATATATATATATATATATATATATATATATATATATATATATATATATATATATATATATATATATATATATGTACATATATATATATATATATATATATATATATATATATATATATATATATATATATATATATATATACATATATATAAATATATAAATATATATATATATATATATATATATATATATATATATATATATATATATATATATATATATATATATATATATATATATGTCGTGCCGAATATGTAAAACTGGTCAATTAGCAAGAACTCATTTAAAATTAAGTCCGTTTCAAAATTTTCTCTTATACGTTTAAAGATATATTTATTTCATTAATGTTAATGTAAACATTTTTAATTTTGCACCAAAAGAATCTTAGAAAACTTACCTAACCTTATTATAACAAGAATAATTTATTTTAGCCTAACCCAACTAAATATATTTTAGATTTGTTTACAATAATTTAATACTAAACAAACAGTGAAATATATTTTTTTCGTTATGTTCAGAATGATTTTGGCGAAATTATTGCATACACAAATTTTCACTTGTCCTATATGGCAAGATGAACGTTGGTATTTAAGCCAAGATCGCAAGTTCTGCCTATTCGGCACGACATATATATGCGAGAAGTGGGTCATAATAAGCGTGTATGCACCTGGAGAAGAGAGGAATGCAGAGGAGAGAGAGAGATTTTGGGAGATGTTAAGTGAATGTATAGGAGCCTTTGAACCAAGTGAGAGAGTAATTGTGGTAGGGGACTTGAATGCTAAAGTAGGAGAAACTTTTAGAGAGGGTGTGGTAGGTAAGTTTGGGGTGCCAGGTGTAAATGATAATGGGAGCCCTTTGATTGAACTTTGTATAGAAAGGGGTTTAGTTATAGGTAATACATATTTTAAGAAAAAGAGGATAAATAAGTATACACGATATGATGTAGGGCGAAATGACAGTAGTTTGTTGGATTATGTATTGGTAGATAAAAGACTGTTGAGTAGACTTCAGGATGTACATGTTTATAGAGGGGCCACAGATATATCAGATCACTTTCTAGTTGTAGCTACACTGAGAGTAAAAGGTAGATGGGATACAAGGAGAATAGAAGCATCAGGGAAGAGAGAGGTGAAGGTTTATAAACTAAAAGAGGAGGCAGTTAGGGTAAGATATAAACAGCAATTGGAGGATAGATGGGCTAATGAGAGCATAGGCAATGGGGTCGAAGAGGTATGGGGTAGGTTTAAAAATGTAGTGTTAGAGTGTTCAGCAGAAGTTTGTGGTTACAGGAAAGTGGGTGCAGGAGGGAAGAGGAGCGATTGGTGGAATGATGATGTAAAGAGAGTAGTAAGGGAGAAAAAGTTAGCATATGAGAAGTTTTTACAAAGTAGAAGTGATGCAAGGAGGGAAGAGTATATGGAGAAAAAGAGAGAAGTTAAGAGAGTGGTGAAGCAATGTAAAAAGAGAGCAAATGAGAGAGTGGGTGAGATGTTATCAACAAATTTTGTTGAAAATAAGAAAAAGTTTTGGAGTGAGATTAACAAGTTAAGAAAGCCTAGAGAACAAATGGATTTGTCAGTTAAAAATAGGAGAGGAGAGTTATTAAATGGAGAGTTAGAGGTATTGGGAAGATGGAAGGAATATTTTGAGGAATTGTTAAATGTTGATGAAGACAGGGAAGCTGTGATTTCGTGTATAGGGCAAGGAGGAATAACATCTTGTAGGAGTGAGGAAGAGCCAGTTGTGAGTGTGGGGGAAGTTCGTGAGGCAGTAGGTAAAATGAAAGGGGGTAAGGCAGCCGGGATTGATGGGATAAAGATAGAAATGTTAAAAGCAGGTGGGGATATAGTTTTGGAGTGGTTGGTGCAATTATTTAATAAATGTATGGAAGAGGGTAAGGTACCTAGGGATTGGCAGAGAGCATGCATAGTTCCTTTGTATAAAGGCAAAGGGGATAAAAGAGAGTGCAAAAATTATAGGGGGATAAGTCTGTTGAGTGTACCTGGTAAAGTGTATGGTAGAGTTATAATTGAAAGAATTAAGAGTAAGACGGAGAATAGGATAGCAGATGAACAAGGAGGCTTTAGGAAAGGTAGGGGGTGTGTGGACCAGGTGTTTACAGTGAAACATATAAGTGAACAGTATTTAGATAAGGCTAAAGAGGTCTTTGTGGCATTTATGGATTTGAAAAAAGGCGTATGACAGGGTGGATAGGGGGGCAATGTGGCAGATGTTGCAAGTGTATGGTGTAGGAGGTAGGTTACTGAAAGCAGTGAAGAGTTTTTACGAGGATAGTGAGGCTCAAGTTAGAGTATGTAGGAAAGAGGGAAATTTTTTCCCAGTAAAAGTAGGCCTTAGACAAGGATGTGTGATGTCACCGTGGTTGTTTAATATATTTATAGATGGGGTTGTAAGAGAAGTAAATGCGAGGGTCTTGGCAAGAGGCGTGGAGTTAAAAGATAAAGAATCACACACAAAGTGGGAGTTGTCACAGCTGCTCTTTGCTGATGACACTGTGCTCTTGGGAGATTCTGAAGAGAAGTTGCAGAGATTGGTGGATGAATTTGGTAGGGTGTGCAAAAGAAGAAAATTAAAGGTGAATACAGGAAAGAGTAAGGTTATGAGGATAACAAAAAGATTAGGTGATGAAAGATTGAATATCAGATTGGAGGGAGAGAGTATGGAGGAGGTGAACGTATTCAGATATTTGGGAGTGGACGTGTCAGCGGATGGGTCTATGAAAGATGAGGTGAATCATAGAATTGATGAGGGAAAAAGAGTGAGTGGTGCACTTAGGAGTCTGTGGAGACAAAGAACTTTGTCCTTGGAGGCAAAGAGGGGAATGTATGAGAGTATAGTTTTACCAACGCTCTTATATGGGTGTGAAGCGTGGGTGATGAATGTTGCAGCGAGGAAAAGGCTGGAGGCAGTGGAGATGTCATGTCTGAGGGCAATATGTGGTGTGAATATAATGCAGAGAATTCGTAGTTTGGAAGTTAGGAGGAGGTGCGGGATTACCAAAACTGTTGTCCAGAGGGCTGAGGAAGGGTTGTTGAGGTGGTTCGGACATGTAGAGAGAATGGAGCGAAACAGAATGACTTCAAGAGTGTATCAGTCTGTAGTGGAAGGAAGGCGGGGTAGGGGTCGGCCTAGGAAGGGTTGGAGGGAGGGGGTAAAGGAGGTTTTGTGTGCGAGGGGCTTGGACTTCCAGCAGGCATGCGTGAGCGTGTTTGATAGGAGTGAATGGAGACAAATGGTTTTTAATACTTGACGTGCTGTTGGAGTGTGAGCAAAGTAACATTTATGAAGGGATTCAGGGAAACCGGCAGGCCGGACTTGAGTCCTGGAGATGGGAAGTACAGTGCCTGCACTCTGAAGGAGGGGTGTTAATGTTGCAGTTTAAAAACTGTAGTGTAAAGCACCCTTCTGGCAAGACAGTGATGGAGTGAATGATGGTGAAAGTTTTTCTTTTTCGGGCCACCCTGCCTTGGTGGGAATCGGCCGGTGTGATAATAAAAAAATAATAAAAAATAACGATATCTCTATATATATATATATATATATGTATATATGTATATATATATATATATATATATATATATATATATATATATATATATATATATATATATATATATATATATATATATATATATATATATATATATATATATATATATATATATATATATATATATATATATATATATATATATATATATATATAAGTAGTCATAATTTCTACAGGGGGCACCCTTCCGGTTTGGGCCTTCTACAGGGCGCACCCTTCCGGTTTAGGCCTTCCACTGGGCGGTGTATCCGGTCTAGGACCAGCGGCTGGAGGGTCACCTTTTCACACCTAGGTGTTACTTCCGGTTTTGACCATGACCTCGCCCTCGAGACTACCTCACCCTTGACCCCCCAACCAATACCCCCGCCCACGACCCCCCCCCCCCCTTCGCGACCCCGCCGTCGCGCCGCGCGCCCGCCCCGCGCGCCCGCCCGCGCGCTTCGCGATCCCCCCCCCGCGCGCCCGCCCGCCGCCCGCCCGCACCCTTCGCGACCTCCGCCCGCGCCTTCTGCTGCGCCTTCTGCAGCGTCATCCGGATCGCCCCCGCGCCTCGAATTTTTTTCCGATTTTTTTCGAATTTTTTTTGAATTTCATTTTCTTGTGCTCTCCATCTCCTCGGATCAAATTTTCTCGACAATACCATGACTCCATCTCCTCGGATCAAGTTTTTTGGATCCCCCCTATGGGGTTTTCGAAATTCTCCATCTCCTTGGATCAAGTTTTTGGATTTCCCCCTATGGGGTTTTCAAAATTCTCCAATTCCTCGGATCAAGTTTTTGGAATCCCCCCTCTGGGTATAAGCATTCAAAACAGACTCCTCCTATGGGGGCATGCTTACTACAGGTCTAATGAAGGGTGTTTACTCGGCGGTCAGTGACGTCACGTGTTGACCCAGCACACAGGTTGAATCTTGTCTACCCTTTTAGTTAATAAGGGGACATAGCAGTGACGTCATGCGCACACAGGCTGAATCTTGTCGATCCTTTTAGTTCATTCAAGTTAATAAGGGGACACAGTACATCAGAAAGGCACATTTTTTCGTTAATACCCACAATTTCTTTACAACACAAGTCTAGACATTTTTTTAACTATTTCATCTCAGGTCACTCCCCACGAAGTAACCTCCTCCCCACCCTCCCAAACCCTCACACTCCAACCAACACCTCACAATTTTCACTCATAACCCCCAATTTTTATCGTTTTAACCCTTTTAGTTCATTAAAGTTAATAAGGGGATACAGTGCATCAGAAAGTCACCACATCGCTTACATCCACTTTCGTTAAATTCACTACTCACAATTTTACATATTACGAAGTTAAATACGCACTTTTACTTTGAACATCTTCAAAACACTCTCATAAATCATTTGAATACTCACAAAAATACCTTTATACATTTCCAAACAACACTGAAATACTCCAAAAACATCATTCGAACACCCCCAAATCACCTCTGAATACTCCCAGAACACCTTCAAAACACCCTTGAACACCTTCAAAAACAACATTTGTACACCTTCAAAACACCCTTGAACACCTTCAAAACACCCTTGATCACCTTCAAAAAACAACATTTGAACACACTCAAATCACCTTTGAACACCTTTGAACATCACCAAAACACTCTCATAAATCATTTGAATACTCACATAAACACCCTTGAACACCTTCAAAACACTCTTGAACACCTTCAAAAAACACCTTTGAACATTTTCAATCAACACCCTTGAACACCTTCAAAACACCCTTGATCACCTTCAAAAACAACATTTGAACACACTCAAAACACCTTTGAACACCTTTGAACATTTCCAAAACACTATTTGAGTACTCCCAAATAAGATTTGACATCTCTAATTTATCTGCACTTACACATTTCATTAAATTACAACTCATCCCTCAGTCTCCAGACTTCACAACATTATCACAAAAACTAACTCAAACACTTTACTTTGAACACCCCCAAAAACACTCTCATAATCATTTGAATACTCACATAAACACCCTTGAACACCTTCAAAACACCTTTGAATATCGTTTTTAAACTAATTTCATCACAACCCACTTATATCATCTTTTTTTCGGTAACTCTAATTCGACTACACTACCCTCATCAATTACCAACAAATTTTACTCGTTTTAACTAATGTCATCACTGTAACCAAGATTTTCACAAAAAAAAAAAAAAACTCTATGACACCTAACACACACGCACACCCCACAACACCCACAATTTTTCTCGTTTTAACCCTTTTAGTTCATTAAAGTTAATAAGGGGACACAGTACATCAGAAAGTCACAACAACAACATCCACAACCCACAATTTTTTCTCGTTTTAGCTAATTTCATCAGAAAAAGTCCCAACAACAACCCACTTATAACATCTTTTTTCGGTATCTCTAGTTCGACAACAACACCCACAACACCCACATCCCACAACACCCATGAACATTTCCAAAACACTATTTGAGTACTCCCAATTACACCACTGATTACTACTAAAACACCGCCGAATTCAATCAAAACACCCTTCAACACCTTCAAACACCCTTGAACACCTTCAAAACACTCTTGAACACTTTCAAAAACACCTTTGAACATTTCCAATCAACACTGAAACACTTCCAAAAAACACAATTTGAGTACTCCCAATTACACCACTGAATACTACTAAAACACCGCTGAATTCAATCAAAACACCCTTCAACACCTTCAAAACACCTTTGAACACCTTCAAAACACCTTTGACACCTTCAAAACACTCTTGAACACCTTCAAAAAACACCTTCGAACATTTCCAAACAACACTGAAACACTTCCAAAAAACACAATTTGAGTACTCCCAATTACACCACTGAATACTACTAAAACACCGCTGAATTCAATCAAAACACCCTTCAACACCTTCAAACACCCTTGAACACCTTCAAAACACTCTTGAACACCTTCAAAAACACCTTTGAACATTTCCAAAACACTATTTGAGTACTCCCAATTACACCACTGATTACTACTAAAACACCGCTGAATTCAATCAAAACACCCTTCAACACCTTCAAACACCCTTGAACACACTCAAAACACCCTTCAACACCTTCAAAAACACCTTTGAACACCTTCAAAACACATTTGAACACATTCAAAACACTCTCATAATCATTTGAACACACTCAAAACACCTTTGAATAACCTCAAAACACCTTTGAACACCTTCAAAACACCCTTGAACACCCTTGATCACCTTCAAAAAAAACAACATTTGAACACACTCAAAACACCTTTGAACACCTTTGAATATTTCCAAACAACACTGAAACACTTCCAAAAACACCATTTGAGTACTCCCAAATACACCACTGAATACTAAAACACCACTGAATACACTCAAAACACCACCAAAATCACCATAAACTAAGATCAACACCCACATCCCACAACACCCACAACCCACAACACCCACAATTTTTTCTCGTTTTATCTAATTTCATCAGAAAGTCACAACACCCACACCTCCCTTTTTTTTTTTCTCGTTTTAACCCTTTTAGTTCATTAAAGTTAATAAGGGGACACACTACATCAGAAAAAGTCACAAAAACAACCCACTTATAACGTCTTTTCGGTATCTCTAGTTCGACAACAACACCCACATCCCACAACACCCACATCCCACATCCCACACACACACACAGACACACACACACACACACACACACACACATCCCTAACCTAGCCTAACCTAACCTATCTTATCCTAACCTAACCTAACCTAACCTAACCTATCCTAACCTAACCTAACCTAACCTAACTTATCCTAACCTAGCCTAACCTAACCTAACCTAACCTTACCTAACTTATCCTAACCTAACCTAACCTAGCCTAACCTAACCTAACTTAACCTAACCTAACCTAACCTAACCGAACCTACCCTAACCTAACCTTACCTAACATAACCTAACCTAGCCTAACCTAACCTAACCTAACTTAACCTAACCCAACCTAACCTAACCTAACCTAGCCTAACCTAACTTAACCTAACCTAACCTAACCTAACCTACCCTAACCTAACCTAACCTAACCTATCTTAACCTTACCTAACCTAACCTAGCCGAACCTATCCTAACCTAACCTAAAATATATTGGAACACTTCCAAAATACATTAGAGTACTCCAGAATTACTTTGAAAGACTCCATTTTTTTTTTGGATATTTCCAAATTAGTTTTGAAAACTTTATCGTAAAATCGAACATTATTTTCTTGTTGGTAAACACACTCAATGGTAGAAATATTTACTCGATTTCCGAATAGAAACACTTTCCTCGCTCTGAGAGACTCATTGTGGGTCACCCCGTCCCCCCCCCCCCCCAACACCACTGGGTAATGCGGTTCACACTCAAGGTAGAACATAACACCTGCGTCAACTCAGGACAGACAGACGCCATGAAATGCGGGTAACATCCAAGGTAGAAAATCATCTCTTTCCAGACCAACTGTCTATCCTAACCTAACCTAACCTAACCTAATTCCTAACCTAACCTAACCTCACCTAACCGAACCTAACCTAACTCCATCAATCACCTCTATCCTAACCTAACCTAACCTAACCTAACCCAACCTAACTCCATCAAACACCTCTATCCTAACCTAACCTAACCTATCCTAACCTAACCTAACTCCATCAAACACCTCGAATACTACCTAACTTAACCTAACCTAACCTTACCTAACCTACCGAACCTAACCTAACCTAACCTAACCTATCCTAACCTGTCCTAACCTAACCTAACCTATCCTAACCTAACCTAACCTAACCTAACCTAACTTATCCTAAGCTAACCTAACCTAACTTATCCTAACCTAACCTATCCTAACCTAACCTAACCTAAAATAACGAACCTAACCTAACTTATCCTAATCTAATCTAACCTAACCTAACTTATCCTAACCTAACCTAACTTATCCTAACCTAACCTAACCTAACCTAACCTAAAATAACCTAACCTAACTTATCCTAACCTACTCACTTTACTTTGAACACCTTCAAAACACTCTCATACATCATTTGAGACCCCCTTTTCTCAATATCTCTCATCCACAACCTTTATCATCTCACTACAGAACAACCCCAAGATTACTTCGAACACTCTCATAAAGCATTTGAGTACTCACATAAACACTTTTGAACATTTCCTAACAACACTAAAGCACTTCCAAAATATCATTTTGATTACTCCCAAATAAGATTTGACAGCTCTAATTTATCTACACTTACACATTTCATTAAATTACATCTCATCCCCCCCAAACTCCTCCCTCATTCTCCAGACTTTACAACATTAGCACAAAAAAAACTAACTCATACACTTATGACATGAGACATTACCATATCTAACACACTGACTAACTTTGAACCAACTCTGAACACCACTGATCTTCTTCAAAAAATGCTCTGCACATCATTTGAACACCTTCAAAAAAAACACCATCAAACACCTCCGAATACTCCCAAAAAACACTACTGATTACTACCAAATCACCACTGAATACTACCAATCACCGTCAAAATCACCAGAAACTTAGTTTAACATCACCATCTAACATCCTTTTTATAGAAATCCCCTCAAATCACTATAACCAAGAACTCCCTCCCCATTTGGCGCATGAAAAAAAAAAAGCATGAACACAAACCTAATACGCAAACACTTAGTACATGATCACCATCAACTGAAAACATATCTTGTACACACACATAATATAAGACAATCACCAACTACAATCACCCATGTTCACTTACCTCAAAATCACTAATATCATAGAAAACAATCATTTTTATAAACATTTCACACACACACACACAAAAAAAAAAATCATATTTGACAATATCTAAGCGCACTCACCTCACTACCACCAACACACGATGTCTCACCTCACAGGACCGACGAGCTCACCTCCAGTGACGTCACACTCCCATTGTGTTACTTGGTGGTTGGTAACATCACACCCAACCCCCCTTGTTTCAACCTATTGTACCCTACATTATCTAAGAACACTATATCCAAGACGACTACCAGATTTTATGATCCCCAACACCAAGATCACAGAAAACACACATTTTTATAATTATTCACACAAAAATCACGATCACCAATTCCATATCATGTTTACCGTCATCTATCAACACTAATCACCAAGATCACCAAAAAATCTAAGATCATGCATCTCAAAACTACTATGATCACTGAAAACACTTATTTTTTAAACATTCGCACAAAAATAAGACATACACAAAAATACCACAACACTTCCACCAACATCTATAACATAACATGAGCACTATAACATATCACTATCACAAAAAAAAAAAAATAATACACAGACACCCATAGATTATACATTTCAATTGCAAATTTAAGACATGAGACATACACACCAAATCTAAGACATTCACTTCCAACTAAGACATACACATCACCCTTAAAACTTCCTTCCTTATTCATTCCGTATATCTCCTAGAGACGTTTTAACCCCGACGGATCCATCACGACGTAGGAGCCAGAGGAACCATCACCACTCCAACACCACCTACTACACTCTGGCTCCTACGCCAAATGGGGAGGGAGTTCTTGGTTATAGTGATTTGAGGGGATTTCTATAAAAAGGATGTTAGATGGTGATGTTAAACTAAGTTTCTGGTGATTTTGACGGTGATTGGTAGTATTCAGTGGTGATTTGGTAGTAATCAGTAGTGTTTTTTGGGAGTATTCGGAGGTGTTTGATGGTGTTTTTTTTTGAAGGTGTTCAAATGATGTGCAGAGCATTTTTTGAAGAAGATCAGTGGTGTTCAGAGTTGGTTCAAAGTTAGTCAGTGTGTTAGATATGGTAATGTCTCATGTCATAAGTGTATGAGTTAGTTTTTTTTGTGCTAATGTTGTAAAGTCTGGAGAATGAGGGAGGAGTTTGGGGGGGATGAGATGTAATTTAATGAAATGTGTAAGTGTAGATAAATTAGAGCTGTCAAATCTTATTTGGGAGTAATCAAAATGATATTTTGGAAGTGCTTCAGTGTTGTTAGGAAATGTTCAAAAGTGTTTATGTGAGTACTCAAATGCTTTATGAGAGTGTTCGAAGTAATCTTGGGGTTGTTCTGTAGTGAGATGATAAAGGTTGTGGATGAGAGATATTGAGAAAAGGGGGTCTCAAATGATGTATGAGAGTGTTTTGAAGGTGTTCAAAGTAAAGTGAGTAGGTTAGGATAAGTTAGGTTAGGTTATTTTAGGTTAGGTTAGGTTAGGTTAGGTTAGGATAAGTTAGGTTAGGTTAGGATAAGTTAGGTTAGGTTAGATTAGATTAGGATAAGTTAGGTTAGGTTCGTTATTTTAGGTTAGGTTAGGTTAGGATAGGTTAGGTTAGGATAAGTTAGGTTAGGTTAGCTTAGGATAAGTTAGGTTAGGTTAGGTTAGGTTAGGTTAGGATAGGTTAGGTTAGGTTAGGACAGGTTAGGATAGGTTAGGTTAGGTTAGGTTAGGTTCGGTAGGTTAGGTAAGGTTAGGTTAGGTTAAGTTAGGTAGTATTCGAGGTGTTTGATGGAGTTAGGTTAGGTTAGGATAGGTTAGGTTAGGTTAGGATAGAGGTGTTTGATGGAGTTAGGTTGGGTTAGGTTAGGTTAGGTTAGGTTAGGATAGAGGTGATTGATGGAGTTAGGTTAGGTTCGGTTAGGTGAGGTTAGGTTAGGTTAGGAATTAGGTTAGGTTAGGTTAGGTTAGGATAGACAGTTGGTCTGGAAAGAGATGATTTTCTACCTTGGATGTTACCCGCATTTCATGGCGTCTGTCTGTCCTGAGTTGACGCAGGTGTTATGTTCTACCTTGGGTGTGAACCGCATTACCCAGTGGTGTTGGGGGGGGGGGAAGGGGTGACCCACAATGAGTCTCTCAGAGCGAGGAAAGTGTTTCTATTCGGAAATCGAGTAAATATTTCTACCATTGAGTGTGTTTACCAACAAGAAAATAATGTTCGATTTTACGATAAAGTTTTCAAAACTAATTTGGAAATATCCAAAAAAAAAAATGGAGTCTTTCAAAGTAATTCTGGAGTACTCTAATGTATTTTGGAAGTGTTCCAATATATTTTAGGTTAGGTTAGGATAGGTTCGGCTAGGTTAGGTTAGGTAAGGTTAAGATAGGTTAGGTTAGGTTAGGTTAGGGTAGGTTAGGTTAGGTTAGGTTAGGTTAAGTTAGGTTAGGCTAGGTTAGGTTAGGTTAGGTTGGGTTAGGTTAAGTTAGGTTAGGTTAGGTTAGGCTAGGTTAGGTTATGTTAGGTAAGGTTAGGTTAGGGTAGGTTCGGTTAGGTTAGGTTAGGTTAGGTTAAGTTAGGTTAGGTTAGGCTAGGTTAGGTTAGGTTAGGATAAGTTAGGTAAGGTTAGGTTAGGTTAGGTTAGGCTAGGTTAGGATAAGTTAGGTTAGGTTAGGTTAGGTTAGGATAGGTTAGGTTAGGTTAGGTTAGGTTAGGATAAGATAGGTTAGGTTAGGCTAGGTTAGGGATGTGTGTGTGTGTGTGTGTGTGTGTGTGTGTCTGTGTGTGTGTGTGGGATGTGGGATGTGGGTGTTGTGGGATGTGGGTGTTGTTGTCGAACTAGAGATACCGAAAAGACGTTATAAGTGGGTTGTTTTTGTGACTTTTTCTGATGTAGTGTGTCCCCTTATTAACTTTAATGAACTAAAAGGGTTAAAACGAGAAAAAAAAATGGGAGGTGTGGGTGTTGTGACTTTCTGATGAAATTAGATAAAACGAGAAAAAATTGTGGGTGTTGTGGGTTGTGGGTGTTGTGGGATGTGGGTGTTGATCTTAGTTTATGGTGATTTTGGTGGTGTTTTGAGTGTTTTCAGTGGTGTTTTAGTATTCAGTGGTGTATTTGGGAGTACTCAAATGGTGTTTTTGGAAGTGTTTCAGTGTTGTTTGGAAATGTTCAAAGGTGTTCAAAGGTGTTTTGAGTGTGTTCAAATGTTGTTTTTTTTGAAGGTGATCAAGGGTGTTCAAGGGTGTTTTGAAGGTGTTCAAAGGTGTTTTGAGGTTATTCAAAGGTGTTTTGAGTGTGTTCAAATGATTATGAGAGTGTTTTGAATGTGTTCAAATGTGTTTTGAAGGTGTTCAAAGGTGTTTTTGAAGGTGTTGAAGGGTGTTTTGAGTGTGTTCAAGGGTGTTTGAAGGTGTTGAAGGGTGTTTTGATTGAATTCAGCGGTGTTTTAGTAGTAATCAGTGTTGTAATTGGGAGTACTCAAATAGTGTTTTGGAAATGTTCAAAGGTGTTTTTGAAGGTGTTCAAGAGTGTTTTGAAGGTGTTCGAGGGTGTTTGAAGGTGTTGAAGGGTGTTTTGATTGAATTCAGCGGTGTTTTAGTAGTATTCAGTGGTGTAATTGGGAGTACTCAAATTGTGTTTTTTGGAAGTGTTTCAGTGTTGATTGGAAATGTTCGAAGGTGTTTTTTGAAGGTGTTCAAGAGTGTTTTGAAGGTGTCAAAGGTGTTTTGAAGGTGTTCAAAGGTGTTTTGAAGGTGTTGAAGAGTGTTTTGATTGAATTCAGCGGTGTTTTAGTAGTATTCAGTGGTGTAATTGGGAGTACTCAAATTGTGTTTTTTGGAAGTGTTTCAGTGTTGATTGGAAATGTTCAAAGGTGTTTTTGAAAGTGTTCAAGAGTGTTTTGAAGGTGTTCAAGGGTGTTTGAAGGTGTTGAAGGGTGTTTTGATTGAATTCGGCGGTGTTTTAGTAGTAATCAGTGGTGTAATTGGGAGTACTCAAATAGTGTTTTGGAAATGTTCATGGGTGTTGTGGGATGTGGGTGTTGTGGGTGTTGTTGTCGAACTAGAGATACCGAAAAAAGATGTTATAAGTGGGTTGTTGTTGGGACTTTTTCTGATGAAATTAGCTAAAACGAGAAAAAATTGTGGGTTGTGGATGTTGTTGTTGTGACTTTCTGATGTACTGTGTCCCCTTATTAACTTTAATGAACTAAAAGGGTTAAAACGAGAAAAATTGTGGGTGTTGTGGGGTGTGCGTGTGTGTTAGGTGTCATAGAGTTTTTTTTTTTTTTGTGAAAATCTTGGTTACAGTGATGACATTAGTTAAAACGAGTAAAATTTGTTGGTAATTGATGAGGGTAGTGTAGTCGAATTAGAGTTACCGAAAAAAGATGATATAAGTGGGTTGTGATGAAATTAGTTTAAAAACGATATTCAAAGGTGTTTTGAAGGTGTTCAAGGGTGTTTATGTGAGTATTCAAATGATTATGAGAGTGTTTTTGGGGGTGTTCAAAGTAAAGTATTTGAGTTAGTTTTTGTGATAATGTTGTGAAGTCTGGAGACTGAGGGATGAGTTGTAATTTAATGAAATGTGTAAGTGCAGATAAATTAGAGATGTCAAATCTTATTTGGGAGTACTCAAATAGTGTTTTGGAAATGTTCAAAGGTGTTCAAAGGTGTTTTGAGTGTGTTCAAATGTTGTTTTTGAAGGTGTTCAAGGGTGTTTTGAAGGTGTTCAAGGGTGTTGATTGAAAATGTTCAAAGGTGTTTTTTGAAGGTGTTCAAGAGTGTTTTGAAGGTGTTCAAGGGTGTTTATGTGAGTATTCAAATGATTTATGAGAGTGTTTTGGTGATGTTCAAAGGTGTTCAAAGGTGATTTGAGTGTGTTCAAATGTTGTTTTTTGAAGGTGATCAAGGGTGTTTTGAAGGTGTTCAAGGGTGTTTTGAAGGTGTACAAATGTTGTTTTTGAAGGTGTTCAAGGGTGTTTTGAAGGTGTTCTGGGAGTATTCAGAGGTGATTTGGGGGTGTTCGAATGATGTTTTTGGAGTATTTCAGTGTTGTTTGGAAATGTATAAAGGTATTTTTGTGAGTATTCAAATGATTTATGAGAGTGTTTTGAAGATGTTCAAAGTAAAAGTGCGTATTTAACTTCGTAATATGTAAAATTGTGAGTAGTGAATTTAACGAAAGTGGATGTAAGCGATGTGGTGACTTTCTGATGCACTGTATCCCCTTATTAACTTTAATGAACTAAAAGGGTTAAAACGATAAAAATTGGGGGTTATGAGTGAAAATTGTGAGGTGTTGGTTGGAGTGTGAGGGTTTGGGAGGGTGGGGAGGAGGTTACTTCGTGGGGAGTGACCTGAGATGAAATAGTTAAAAAAATGTCTAGACTTGTGTTGTAAAGAAATTGTGGGTATTAACGAAAAAATGTGCCTTTCTGATGTACTGTGTCCCCTTATTAACTTGAATGAACTAAAAGGATCGACAAGATTCAGCCTGTGTGCGCGTGACGTCACTGCTATGTCCCCTTATTAACTAAAAGGGTAGACAAGATTCAACCTGTGTGCTGGGTCAACACGTGACGTCACTGACCGCCGAGTAAACACCCTTCATTAGACCTGTAGTAAGCATGCCCCCATAGGAGGAGTCTGTTTTGAATGCTTATACCCAGAGGGGGGATTCCAAAAACTTGATCCGAGGAATTGGAGAATTTTGAAAACCCCATAGGGGGAAATCCAAAAACTTGATCCAAGGAGATGGAGAATTTCGAAAACCCCATAGGGGGGATCCAAAAAACTTGATCCGAGGAGATGGAGTCATGGTATTGTCGAGAAAATTTGATCCGAGGAGATGGAGAGCACAAGAAAATGAAATTCAAAAAAAATTCGAAAAAAATCGGAAAAAAATTCGAGGCGCGGGGGCGATCCGGATGACGCTGCAGAAGGCGCAGCAGAAGGCGCGGGCAGAGGTCGCGACGGGTGCGGGCGGGCGGCGGGCGGGCGCGCGGGCGGGGGATCGCGAAGCGCGCGGGCGGGCGCGCGGGGCGGGCGCGCGGCGCGACGGCGGGGTCGCGAAGGGGGGGGGGTCGTGGGCGGGGGTATTGGTTGGGGGGTCAAGGGTGAGGTAGTCTCGAGGGCGAGGTCATGGTCAAAACCGGAAGTAACACCTAGGTGTGAAAAGGTGACCCTCCAGCTGCTGGTCCTAGACCGGAAGGGACCGCCCAGTGGAAGGCCTAAACCGGAAGGGACCTCCCTGTAGAAGGCCCTAAACCGGAAGGGACCCCCCTGTAGAAAACTTCACTACTTATATATATATATATATATATATATATATATATATAGATATATATATATATATATATATATATATATATATATATATGTGTGTGTGTGTGTGTGTGTGTGTACTCACCTAGTTGTACTCACCTAGTTGAGGTTGCGGGGGTCGAGTCCGAGCTCCTGGCCCCGCCTCTTCACTGATCGCTACTAGGTCACTCTCCCTGAGCCGTGAGCTTTATCATACCTCTGCTTAAAGCTATGTATGGATCCTGCCTCCACTACATCGCTTCCCAAACTATTCCACTTACTGACTACTCTGTGGCTGAAGAAATACTTCCTAACATCCCTGTGATTCATCTGTGTCTTCAGCTTCCAACTGTGTCCCCTTGTTACTGTGTCCAATCTCTAGAATATCCTGTCTTTGTCCACCTTGTCAATTCCTTTCAGTATTTTGTATGTCGTTATCATGACCCCCCTTTCTCTCCTGTCCTCCAGTGTCGTCCGGTTGATTTCCCTTAACCTCTCCTCGTAGGACATACCTCTTAGCTCTGGGACTAGTCTTGTTGCAAACCTTTGCACTTTCTATAGTTTCTTCACGTGCTTGGCTAGGTGTGGGTTCCAAACTGGTGCCGCATACTCCAATATGGGCCTAACATACACGGTGTACAGGGTCCTGAATGATTCCTTATTAAGATGTCGGAATGCTGTTCTGAGGTTTGCTAGGCGCCCATATGCTGCAGCAGTTATTTGGTTGATGTGCGCTTCAGGAGATGTGCCTGGTATTATACTCACCCCAAGATCTTTTTCCTTGAGTGAGGTTTGTAGTCTCTGACCCCCTAGACTGTACTCCGTCTGCGGCCTTCTTTGCCCTTCCCCAATCTTCATGACTTTGCACTTGGTGGGATTGAACTCCAGGAGCCAATTGCTGGACCAGGTCTGCAGCCTGTCCAGATCCCTTTGTAGTTCTGCCTGGTCTTCGATCGAGTGAATTCTTCTCATCAACTTCACGTCATCTGCAAACAGGGACACCTCAGAGTCTATTTCTTCCGTCATGTCGTTCACAAATGTGTGTGTGTGTGTGTGTGTGTGTGTGTGTGTGTGTGTGTGTGTGTGTGTGTGTGTGTGTGTGTGTGTGTGTGCGTGTGTGTGTGAGAGAGAGAGCACAGTTCCACTGGGACAAACCGATTATGGAAAAATTCGCCAACACAATGCTCACCAACGCTTCAGGAAAAGACTAAGCTCGTCTCTTAGCGGTGAAGGCACCACATTCCTTCTAGCTGTTCCCAGTTCCTCCCTGGGCACTCGACTCGACC
This sequence comes from Cherax quadricarinatus, assembly GCF_038502225.1. Taxonomy (NCBI): domain Eukaryota; kingdom Metazoa; phylum Arthropoda; class Malacostraca; order Decapoda; family Parastacidae; genus Cherax; species Cherax quadricarinatus. The sequence continues at coordinate 22,935,639 of NC_091297.1, forward strand.
CACAGGCCATTCGGACTGGTGTTGCTCTTCGCCTAGCCGCCCCCATCCTCAACGAACATAGGTGTATTTGCTGCTGGGCAACGGCTGATCAATTCGAACTTCATGGTCTCGTGTGTCACACATCAGAAGGGAAATATGCCAGACATGAGGAGATCAATGACATTATAAAGAGAGGCTTCGCTACAGACCGTTGCCCAGCCCAAAGGGAACCCCAAGTGCAAAGGTCTGACAGAAGTCAAAAGCGTCCTGATGGAACCACTATGCTACCCTGGAAGTATGGTACTACACCTGTGCCACCACATTGGCAAACACCTGCTTGCCATACACCGTAGCTGAAGAGGTGTGGAGCTGCCAGCCACAGGTAGACCCAGAAGACCCGCAAATACGAAGATTTTCCCCCTTGCTATAACTTCATCGCAATAGAGACGGAGACCCTTGGAGCATGGGGCAAGTGTGCTTTAAAGGTCCTCAAAGAGTCTATTGTCCATGGGGAAGTGGAAAAGAATCTTTCCTCCATAAGCCATGCGTGTCGTATGAGGCGACTAAAATGCCGGGAGCAATGGGCTAGTAACCCCTTCTCTTGTACACATTTACTAAAAATCAGAAGAAGAAAAACTTTATAAAACTGGGATGCTTGAATGTGCATGGATGCAGTGCGGATGATAAGAAAGAGATGATTGCTGATGTTATGAATGAAAAGAAGTTGGATGTCCTGGCCCTAAGCGAAACAAAGCTGAAGGGGGTAGACGAGTTTGAGTGAGGAGAAATAATTGGGATTAAGTCAGGAGTAGCTGAGAGAGTTAGAGCTAAGGAAGGGGTAGCAATAATGTTGAAGGACCAGTTATGGAAGGAGAAGAGAGAATATAAATGTGTAAATTCAAGGATTATGTGGATTAAAATAAGGGTAGGATGTGAAAAGTGGGTCATAATAAGCGTGTATGCACCTGGAGAAGAGAGGAGTGTGGAGGAGAGAGAGAGATTTTGGGAGATGTTAAGCAAATGTATAGGAACCTTTGAACCAAGTGAGAGAGTAATTGTGGTAGGGGACCTAAATTTAGAGAGGGTGTGGTAGGTAAGTTTGGGGTGCCAGGTGTAAATGATAATGGGAGCCCTTTGATTGAACTTTGTATAGAAAGGGGGTTTAGTTATAAGTAATACGTATTTTAAGAAAAAGAGGATAAATAAGTATACAAGATATGATGTAGGGCTTAATGACAGTAGTTTGTTGGACTATTGGTAGATAAAAGACTGTCGAGTAGACTTAAGGATGTACATGTTTATAGAGTGGCAACAGATATATCAGATCATTTTCTAGTTGTAACTACAGTGAGAGTAAAAGGTAGATGGGATACAAGGAAAATAGAAGCAGTAAGTAAGAGAGAGGTGAAGGTGTATAAACTAAAAGAGGAGGCAATTAGGGTAAGATATAAACAACTATTGGAGGATAGATGGGCTAGTGAGAGTAGTATAGGCAATGGGGTCAAAGATGTATGGGGTAGGTTTAAGAATGTAGTGTTAGAGTGTTCAGCAGAAGTTTGTGGTTACAGGAAAGTGGGTGTGGGAGGGAAGAAGAGCAATTGGTGGAATGATGTAAAGAGAGTAGTAAGGGAGAAAAAGTTAGCATATGAGAGGTTTTTACAAAGTAGAAGTGATACAAGGAGGGAAGAGTATACGGAGAGAAAAAGAGAGATTAAGAGAGTGGTGAAGCAATGTAAAAAGAGAGCAAATGAGAGAGTGGGTGAGATGTTATCAACAAATTTTGTTGAAAATAAGAAAAAGTTTTGGAATGAGATTAATAAGTTGAGGAAACCTAGGGAACAAATGGATTTGACAGTTAAAAATAGGAGAGGAGAGTTATTAAATGAAGAGTTAGAGATATCGGGAAGATGGAGGGAATATTTTGAGGAATTATTAAGTGTTGATGAAGATAGGGAAGCTGTGATTTTGTGTATAGGGCAAGGAGGAATAACATCTAGTAGGAGTGAGGAAGAGCCAGTTGTGAGTGTGGGGGAAGTTCGTGAGGCAATGGGTAGAATGAAAGAGGGTAAGGCAGCTGGGATTGATGGGATAAAGATAGAAATGTTAAAAGCAGGAGGGGATATAGTTTTGGAATGGTTGGTGCTATTATTTAATAAATGTATGGAAGAGGGTATAAAGGCAAAGGGGATAAAAGAGTACAAAAATTATAGGGAAATAGGTCTATTGAGTACACCTGGTAAAGTGTATGGTAGAGTTATTATTGAAAGAATTAAGAGTAAGACAGAGAGTAGGATAGCAGATGAACAAGGAAGCTTTAGGAAAGGTAGGGGGTGTGTGGACCAGGTGTTTACAGTGAAACATATAAGTGAACAGTATTTAGATAAGGGTAAAGAGGTTTTTGTGCCATTTATGGATTTAGAAAATGCATATGACAGGGTGGATAGGGGGGCAATGTGGCAGATGTTTCAGGTGTATGGTATAGGAGGTAAGTTATTACTGAAAGCAGTGAAGAGTTTTTATGAGGATAGTGAGGCTCAGGTTAGAGTATGTAGGAGAGAGAGATATTATTTCCCAGTAAAAGTAGGCCTTAGACAAGAATGTGTGATGTCACCGTGGTTGTTCAATATATTTATAGATGGGGTTGTAAGGGAAGTGAATGCTAGGGTCTTGGCAAGAGGTGTGGAATTAAAAGATAAAGAATCAAACACAAAGTGGGAGTTGTCACAGTTGCTCTTTGCTGATGATGCAGTGCTATTGGGAGATTCTGAAGAGAAGTTGCAGAGGTTGGTGGATGAATTTGGTAGGGTATGTAAAAGAAGAAAGTTAAAAGTGTATATAGGAAAGAGTAAGGTTATGAGGATAAAAAGATTAGGTGATGAAAGACTGGATACCAGATTGGAGGGAGAGAGTATGGAGGAGGTGAATGTATTCAGATATTTAGGAGTGGACGTGTCAGCAGATGGGTCTGTGAAGGATGTGGTGAATCACAGAATTGATGAGGGGAAAAGGGTGAGTGGTGCACTTAGGAGTCTGTGGAGATAAAGAACTTTGTCCGTGGAAGCAAAGAGGGGAATGTATGAGAGTATAGTTGTACCAACACTCTTGTATGGGTGTAAAGCATGGGTGATGAATGTTGCAACGAGGAGAAGGCTGGAGGCAGTGGAGATGTCATGTCTGAGGGCAATGTGTGGTGTGAATATAATGTAGAGAATTTGTAGTTTGGAAATTAGGAGAAGGTGTGGGATTACCAAAACTATTATCCAGAGGGCTGACGAGGGGTTGTTGAGGTGGTTCGGACATGTAGAGAGAATGGAACAAAACAGAATGACTTCGAGTGTATAAATCTTTAGTGGAGGGAAGACGGGGTAGGGGGCGGCCTAGGAAGGGTTGGAAGGAGGTTTTGTGTGTGAGGGGCTTGGACTTCCAGCAAGCGTGCGTGAGCATATTTGATATAAGTGAATGGAGACAAATGGTTTTTAATACTTGACATGCTGTTGGAGTGTGAGCAAAGTAACATTTATGAAGAGATTCAGGGAAACCGGCAGGCCGGACTTGAGTCCTGGAGATGGGAAGTACAGTGTCTGCACTCTGAAGGAGGGGTGTTAATGTTGCAGTTTTATAACTGTAGTGTAAAGCACCCTTCTGGCAAGACAGTGATGGAGTGAATGATGGTGAAAGTTTTTCTTTTTCGGGCCACCCTGCCTTGGTGGGAATCGGCATTTTCCAGATGGTGAAGGACGCCATAATTTCGGGCCACCCTGCCTTGGTGGGAATCGGCCGTTGATGTGTTAATAAAAAAAAAAAATTTTTTCTTCCATATTTCCCTTACAAAGTGAGTAAGAATCCTCTCCATGCAGCAACAGATCTCCGAGGAATGGTAATTATCATCAATGGAATGGTAATTACTAAAAAGAAAAAGAACATAAGTTTGAATTTGAATTGTATGAGCGTGGGTATCGTACGACAGCTCGTCCACTGAACTACAAGTATCATGGCACTTTTGTAGAGACAGTCAAATGGGTGGCTGTTCACAACGCCTTGAGCAGCTGAAACATTACTGTCTTACATCAGCCGCGAACATTGGATGGCCTTTTTCTGTTAACGCCAGAGACGTTTTTATCGTCTTTTTTTTCTATTGTAGCCTAGCTTAACCTAACCTAATGTATCTTAAAACTATGCTGCAAACCCTATGGAGAAAAGTGACATAGGTATTAGTATGATGGGTTGTTTACGTACATCTAAAAGAATGATTTTGGCAATGTTATGCATAAAAGGTTTCTGAAATGAAGGTAAAAGATGCAAAAACAATTCACATGAGCCGATGTTTAATGTATATGCAAATGACATTGGCAATGGTGCACAGAAACATAAAAACTCAAGATTTAGAATATAAAACGATTATATTATGGAGCTGTGTGTCTTTCACTTTTAAGTTTATTCATTGTAAACGAAGTTTATAGCAAAACCTAACATTGCCTGTCGTCTCATCAACACGTAAAAATACATCATTAAAAGCAGATGTTATCGCTAGGAATTAAATATTAAAAAAACATTACCCAGAGATTTTTGGATGGCTACACAAAGACTCATTTTGCTGCCAATTCAAGATATTGTAAGACCATTGTCGAAAAGAGGATCCGAACAGGTAAACTGAGCATTACCGCACAAGTTCGGAAGAATATGATGAGTGTATACTGCAAAGACTGCGAGGGTAATTAAAGCTCTCAACATACAGATGGTTTTCAGTAAGGACTCCGCGGCGGAGAGCCTGCTAATGAAAAATGCCACTTGGAGCAAGTAAAATGGGAACCACCTGTTCTCACCACTAGAACAAATGGCTACAATAATGAGTTCTGAAACAAGATACCTCTACAGCGACGGTGTGTTTTAAAAATATTAAAATGCACGTGCTATGTTCCTTGGTTAAATTGAGTAGAACCTCTAGATCAGTGGTTCCCAACCTTTTCACCACCAAAAACCCCTTTTATTTAAATTAATTTTCCATTGGACCCCAGGATTTTGAAAGGTCTGTCTCCTCAACAAACCGATTCTATTAACTAATAACAAACCGTTTTTTCAGTTTCATCTCTCACTTGTAAGACATACGTAACTGAGTATGCAGTTAAATATATGGCAGTGTTAGAAAGCTTACTTGTTTAATGAGATGGTTGATGCTTTATTGACACTATGTTCCGAATTTCAGATTCAATACTGGACAGTTTTAAGTGTAGATCAGGTTCCACATTCATCCCGTTTCCGTATTTTGATTTTATATTAACCAACTAGGGGACAACCTGCTCACATAAGTACGTAGTAGGGAATGGCCTTAAATATCTCATTGCTTATGATGCCGGTTCTAGGTACTCAGTTTTCACATGCATCCAAAAGTCTGATAAATTGCAGGGAATAAAACTTGACCATTGTTCGATGGAAGATTCGCAGGCTAGATTCGGCAGTCCATAAAATAAGGCCATCACTCTAAAAAAAAAAATCTAAAACAATAGACAATTCCTGGAAACGGCTTTGAAGTTTTAAAAGTTTATCTTTATCTGTTTATCGTGAGTAATTATACATTTTACACCGCAGCCTCTAAAAATTTTGAACTTAGCTCACGAATCCTCAGTACTACCTTTGTGGACCCCAAGGGGTCCGCGGACCACAGGTTGGGAACCGCTGCTCTATGGTCTCTAAAGGATGCTGATAAACTCTTGATCCTCTTCTGAAGGATTGAGTTATTTAAGTAAAATGTTAGAGAAAGGTGTGCCCCCTTAATTTTCATGCTACTAAATTTAGATGCGTATTTAATTAAAAAAAATGTTGCGAAACAAAGGAAATTTTTGGAACAAACTTCTATGAATTTAACATTAGTGTCACGCTGTATCGAGATAAAAATTATTCCACTCCTGTCACCAATGTAGTGAAAGCCATTTTCCCTTATGACTTTCCTCCAAAATGGTTACAGCGTAATTTCTTTATTACTACTATCAAGTGAACAAAAGTGTGGTGTTGTGATGAGACAAAAACTACGTTGATCGCCCTTTTCATGCCTTGGGAATTAAGGACTTCAGAAAAATAATAAGGACTGATTAGGAACTTACATTTTGCAAAAATTAATGACTTAGTTTCTAGCTACAGAGTCTGTAAAATATGATCTCCCTCTCTAAATGCATTTTTCCCAAAACCTTAAGACATACATACAAACCAGTAGTTCTTGAATGAGAGGGATGACTCAGGTATGTGGTGAGCATCACGGAATTTGTCCGGATGATGCACATTGGAAACAGATTCTCTAACACTAGAAACCTTCCTCATGGCACGAATGAGGTGCCCAGCAGGGAAAAGTAAAACAGTCAAATGTTCTTGCATAAATGTTATATTATATATTAGTTATATACAAAGGGAACATCATATCAGAATTCGTCGCTTTGAGAACGCTGCATGTAGCGCTATCACACGACGTCAAAGTAGACGTCTATCTGTGATAACCAGACGTATATGGGCTGTATGCATACGGGTTATAGTAGTAGCTTTGACCTATCCCATGGCCTAGTCCGTGACCTAGCCCATGGCCTATCCCGTGGCCAATTCCATGGCCAATCCCATGGCTTAGGCCATGGCCTAACCTGTGAGAATCATGAGCAGCGCCATGCTTCTCCTCCTCGGCAAAGATGTGTATACTGTGGTCCACAACGGGAGCATCGTGTTTACCATCGTGACCCACGCCATGACCCCCTACATGACCCACGCCATGACCATGACCTACACCATGACTCACGCCATGACCGTGACCCACGCCATGACCCCCTACGTGACCCACGCCATGACCGTGACCCACACCATGACCTCCTACATAACCCGTGCCATGGTGGCCGAGGCCATGACCCACACCGTGACCCACTACATGACCCACACCATGGTGACCATGGCCATAACCCACACCATGACTCACAACTTGACCCACACTGTGGCCCAGACCATGGTGACCGTGGCCAAGACCCACACCATGACCATATCCTGCAACATGGCTCAAACCGTGGCCTACTAGATGACCCACACCGTGACCCCCTGCATGACCAATTCCCAGACCCACACCATGATGGCCATAGCCGTGAGCAACCCCAAGGCCAATATCGTGAATGGCACCATGATGACCGTAATCCCCTACACCATGACCTATTGCATGACCCACGCCATGGCCTACAACATGACCCACTCCATGGCCTACTGCATGACCTCCCCCATGACCTATGCCATGGCCAACTACGTGACCCACACCATGGCCCACGTCATGACCTACTACTGCATGCCCCACCCCATGGCCTACTGCATGACCTACCCCATGACCCACGCCATGGCCTACTGCCTTGCCCACTGCATGACTCACTGCATGGCCTACTGCTTTACCTACACCTTTATCTACGACATGGCCCACACCGTGTCCAACTCCATGGCCTACACCGTGTCCTACTGAATGACCTACGCCGTGTCCAACACCTATACCGTGTCCAACGAGAATTCCATGACCATGTCCATCTCCGTGTCCGTAGCCGAACTGCGATTTGGGTGTGGCTTTGGCTTCGGGAACTGGTGCTGGATTCGCCTCAGCTCCGGCCTCGCGTTTCACGATTCCGTGGACGGGTAGGTAGGAGTTGGCGCCGTATGGTTCGTAGGACACGCTATATCCCACGATGTGTCCTAGCCCGTGCCCATGTCCATGTCCATGTCCGTGACCGAATCCACCGCCATGACCGAATCCACCGCCATGACCGAATCCACCGCCATGACCGTATCCACCACCATGACCGTATCCACCACCAAGACCGAATCCACCGCCATGACCGAATCCACCGCCATGACCGTATCCATAAAGACCATGTCCATGACCGTGTCCATGAAGGCCATGTCCAGCGGTGAAGCCATATTCCGAGACGTATTTATGGCCTCCATGGCCATGGCCGTAGCCTGCTCCATGACCAATGCCGTGTCCAACACCAATTCCGTGACCAATACCGTGTCCAACACCAATTCCGTGACCAATACCGTGTCCAACACCAATTCCGTGACCAATACCGTGTCCAACACTAATTCCGTGACCAATGCCGTGTCCATATCCTAAGCCATGACCAGAGAGGACGTGGCCAAGGCCGTGACCAATGGAGTGCCCGTGCCCGTGGTCACCGACGTGTCCATGGGTGACGACGTGGTCGACTATGTGTACACCGCCGTGACCACCCGGGGAAGGCTTGGCTTCTCTCTTCTGATGCTGGGTTTCCTCTGGCGAGCTCTGCGTCTGGTCTTGGGAAGCCGCAGCAACAGCCAGGAGTAAGACAACCTGGGGAGGACATCGTGGATAAAGGGGATAAATGTTTGTGTTATGGATTACTGGCGACGGGATTCAAGAGAGAAAGGCAACAAGACTTCACTGGGAAAAATTTATTCCTGTAAAGGAAAGTTTTTTTTTTGTTTTTCATTTTTTTTAACTGCAAAAGAAAATCTTAAGCTCTTGAAAAAGAGTTCTCAAGTTTGTGGAATAATGTTTCACATTATCATGAGCGAAACGTGGTCCCAATGAAAACCTTTCTGCTGTGTCCCTATCATGTTTTTTCCCGTTTCATTGTTGTTACTATAATTTTATTTTTATTATTTCTCTTTTTAACTATTATCGCGCATTTTTAGATCTCTGTTATTTGAAGTATCATTCAAGCTATTTTTCTTAGAAAAATACATTTTCAAATGTCTTTACCTGAAAAAAAAAAAATAAAGTGCTATCCTCATGTTCCTTTGTTAGTCGCAAATTAACAAAATTTAACAACAACGGTACTATTTCCGAGTGTGTACATTGTTTATGGGGTGAAGATACAGCATATTTAGACATTTTCTCAAGCTGTAGTGGACTGAAGTTGTCATATCTTGTAATCTATGACAACATCTTGGAAGGCTCGATATTATAATGTAAGATGTGACAGGTTTTGAAAGGGGAGAATGCCAATAGCACATGACCTTCTGGCTTGTCTTTCACAGAGTGTGTTACAAGCGCTTCATGTCAACGCCCTCTCACCCCTACACCTGATTGGCATGACACGCGTTGCGTGTGTACGTGTAAGTGTGTGTACATGAGCGTGTTCAAAGTGTGCCAATCCATACGTATCCTTACGTAGCTGTGCGCTTCCAGTGCATGCAAGTCTACATGAGTATATGTAGAAGATGCTTAATAACACCAAGTAGAGAGAAAGTTTGGGTAGGAATACATGTTAAGAGGAGCACTCGTGAGTAGTAGTGGGTATATACAGTTAATCTTGGGTGAACGAGAATTTGGATGAGTGAACGTGAATTAGTGTACGTGATTAGGATTATATATTAGGAGTGAATTTATTAGTTTAGTATGTGAGAAATGGTTAGTGGATGAAATAATGTGATTAATGATAAGTGCATGTTTATAACGGTGTGTGTGAGTGAAAGTGCATTTATATAAGTAGGGTGAGTGTGTGTGAGTAGGAGTGAGCGTATATGAGTGCAAGTTATTGTGAGTAATAGCATGAGTACGTAGGAGCGAGTCTATGTCGGTAAAGATATTTTTTTAGACTTCTACATTTACTGATGTTCTAAGTGAATGGTGTTTTAAAGAATATATTATTTTTTTGAGTATTTACGAAAGTTCATGCACCAATATAGAAGCATTTTTGCTATTTTGACCGACTAACCATATGTAAAATCTTGCCGCATGTAAATGCATACCACATGTAGACACATGTTATATAAAAGACTTTTCCTATGATCTGAAATTTGTCTCATTTCTGTATATACCAATTTAGATATAGTTACTTTCTTCAGTTTCAGACTAAAACAAGAAGCAAAACAAACTTAAGAACTGTTTGTGAAAACTTATTATTTAAGTACTCCTTAAGTAATCAAATGATATTATTGACTATGAAATCTTTGATATTTAATCACAGAGATTTGTTTGTATGTGTTGGTGTTGTACTCACCAGGCTCCTCATGGCTGCGTTTGACGGGTGGTGAGCGACTGGTGTTAGAGAAAGTGAGAGTGCCACTATATACCTGGCGCTGGTGCCGTCTCGGGTCACCGAACTCGAACAGGCAAGCAGAAATCTCACAGTCAGCGTACATTCGCCATCCAAATTTCTGGTGTGTTGGCCCTCCCAGCAGCCCGTAGTTCGTGTCAAGGCTGTTCTGCGCCAGCCGCTCCGAAAATATACTTAAGGTTTATGCAGCATTGACAGTAGCAGCTAGTCTCTCCCTTGTGAAGAATGTTTTGGCATTCAAAAAATAAGAATATGTAGGATATAAATAAGGTTAGTTTATGTTTCATGGAAACAGTAATAGACATTCTTGAATGACGAGAAAAATATAAAAATATGTTGTGTTGCCGTTAATAATTACTTTATCTATAAAGAGTTGTGACCTCGCGCGAAGCTCCAAGCTTACGAACATTGTAATAAATTTTCCACCTTATTCCTAAGATCAGCGAAAGAATTGTAAGTTACTGCTTTCTGATGCCTCGAAATCCTGGATAATAACATCCTGCAAGTCGTATATTCGACTAATTTATTATTGGCGTGTAATAAAGAGGTGTCACCTTGGCGTGTCACTCACGAGAGGTGAGGCGGAGAGACTCCTCACTGTCTGTGAGTGACATTCTGACAACTCACTACTGCAGGACCCGTCTGTTACAACCAGTAATCATATTCTATGAGACTGCCAAATATGCCGTATGTTTTATTTTCATATTATGTAATATTTTTATTCTCTGTCACGAATAGAGTACGAATTGACTTTGAACTTTCTGTTATATTCTATCTATGTAATATTAATGTCATTAGGATTTTGCTTCTGCTGCATTTTTTGGGGTTTATTGAATATAAAATTTACGACATAATATTATTTTGTATAACATTCTAGCCTCTTAATTTTTCAAGTGTTATGGTAACATCAAAGAAAAAAATGCTGACCCTGGATAGATAAAATTTTATTTCCTTCTGTCACACAAAATAGAATATAGATATATCTGTATAATAAAAATATATGTTATATATCTTTAATAAATACATACGCACAAACATACATACACACACACACACAAACATATATATATATATATATATATATATATATATATATATATATATATATATATATATATATATATATATATATATATATACTGTATATATATATGTATATATATATATATATATATATATATATATATATATATATATATATATATATATATATATATATATATATATATATATATATAGTGGAATGCGAAGGATAAATTGCTAGGATAAGCAAAGGAAACTTTAAGCATTTCGATAAAGCCGAGGTATGAATAATAATTAGTACTTCATTTTTTTTACTGATTCATAGTTCAGTGGAATCCCACTTGATTTTTGAGCAAATGATCAATAAGTTTTCTGTTAAATTTTGGTTTTCTCTAAATATTTTACAAAAATTCCTTTTCAGTTGATAGGATGGAGAAGATCTGCGATTTTTTTGACCTTCAGAAAGTCAAGAGAAAGTTTTAATTTGCTTCAAAGCTGAACTCTACCAATGGTGTCACTGCTGAAACTGCAGTTTCAGAGGTGCTTGTGGCTTACCTGGTTACTGCCTCAGCTAACACACTGGAGCGTCAAGCTTCGGTCCCCTGACGATAGGAAACATTAGGGATATTTCCCTTGACCTGCTGTACCTGTTCACCTAGCAGTAAGAGGGTACCTAAGTGTATTAAGGTCTTTAATGGTTGTTATACTTCAAATTGTATTAACAAAGCACAAGACCTTTTTGGACATTCAGCGCTTTAAAAACATTCCGTTTCTGATATAATGCAATAGATGTATGATAATGGATTGGTTGCCAGATGTGTAATAATGTTTGGGGGGCTGCCAGATGTATGATAGCAGATTGGTTGCCAGATATATGATAATGTTTGCGTTGCTAGATGTACGATAACATGGGGTGCCAGAGTATCAACACCAGCTTTGCTACTGGGTCAGATCAACCAGGCTATGATGAATATGTGGGGCAGCGGGCCTCCAGCAGCAACAGCCTGGTTGACCAGACGAGCTTGGCCCATGGTCTGGCTCAGAGAATAGATAAACTCTCGAAACTCTTCAAAGGTACATCAAAGGTGCCGTGACCAATTGCACTCACATTACATGAATCATGATCCCAACGTAAAAAACAAAGACTATTCAAATTCCACTTTTCCTCTTTCGACAATCCGGGTCAATAAAACGTTCAATATCTTCTGCCAGAAGCGTGAGAAAATTTCGACGATAGGGGAAACAGCCTCACTATTAATGCTGAGATTCTTCATAATCAGGCAAGCTCTTCTCTGTGAGAGTGGCAACCCTTCCAGAGAAGAGATCTGCCCCCTCGGCCCTCACCTCATACACCATCACCGTGATAAGATGATCCAGCGTCAAGGTAAAAGGGGTTCCAGCGAGTTTAGCTTTACTGGATTTTCCTGTGTTACTACCCCTCCGGGTTAAAAATCCTAACAAAATCTTCGTTTTAATTCACGTAGGCTAGCTACGTCATTCAGCTTCATAAAACTCAAAATTTATTTGGTTTTATTTCTGAATTCGTTGGACGTGTAAACGACACTGAATTGTGATTTCAATGATGAATGTGCTTGCTTCTCAATGACTAAACAACAATCATTTTTAATACAGTTGCTAAACCTTATAATGATGGAGTTCGTAAATGATCAAGTAATCTAATGAACTCCAATTTACTAACAGGAAAAAAAACCTCGTTAAATATCATGTCATTTTTCCAAACGAAAACAAATGATTAGGACTCCTATTGAAAAGCAAGGGTATCATACGTACATTGAGAGACTGCATAATGAGTGTAAGGGATCCAAGACTATTCAACAGCTTCCTTCGTACATAAGGAGGATTACCAAAGACCCATAGCCCTCTTCAAGAGGAAATCGGACAGGTTTCTAAAGTCACTTCCTGAACAGCCTGGTTGCGGTTTATACGTTTGACTGCCCGCGGCCAGCAGTTACAGCCTGGTTGATTAGGCACTGATCCACAGGGTGGCTTAGTCAGGGATCAAACTGACTCAGGGAACACTCCCCAGGTAGGTAGGGTGGCTGTGGATATATTCCTAGGGGAGAGTGGATGGGTACCTCCGGAGACAACTAGGTGTACGTTCGTATTTTCTCTGCCCAGATCTAACAGAGAGAAATATGTTTCAAGACGACAAGTATTATTATGCTCGTTCATATTGGCTGATTCTTATCTCCAATACGGAATGAGTGAGTTGTTATCAAAATTCTAGCTCAAATGAAAATTATTTGCAGACGAATAAAGGAGATTAGAAAACCTACATGGCTCAAAAAATCGAAATAACACGATTGCAAACAAGGTAAAGAAAGGGTAGGGCCCTAACCCAAGCCAGGCGAGTCCTTAATGTGGCAAGCCAGTGTACACAACCACTGGTCCATGCTAGCCGCCTAACAAGACTCCCCAACAAGGTATATTTCCTGGGACACATCCCAATGCCAGTTTATGTAAACGAGAATCTACAAAAATTTCTTACACAAATATAGAATAATGAAAATAGGATATAGCTGAAATGAAAACTGAAATTACAGATATCTAGCGTAGCACTTAATTGTCGCGAAATATAGCGAATCAGTGATATTATGTTTTCCATATTGCATTATTATAGAGTCAGGCATAAACCCAATCTCATCTTGTTTTTGTCTTCTCCATGATTATAAAGCAGTAACTTGATAACGTTTCTACTAGCTGGCCTAAAACTTTTCGTTGACAAGAAGGTAAAGGATACAGAATGCAAGCACTTAGGACATGTTAATTGGAAATAGTGTGGTCCTGGGACCACGATCACTCACGTCTGTGATACTACTACTACTACTGCTACTACTACTACTACTACTACTACTATACACAAATAACCCGCACATAAAAGAGAGAAGCTTACGACGACGTTTCGGTCCGACTTGGACCATTGACAAAGTCACACTGTGTGACTTTGTCAATGGACAACGTCGGACCGAAACGTCGTCGTAAGCTTCTCTCTTTTATGTGCGGGTTATTTGTGTATCGTTCCAGTCATGGTATTGTGCCTTTTTTTGTTATTTACTACTACTACTACTACTACTACTACTACTACTACTACTACTACTACTACTACTACTACTAATAATAATAATAATAATAATAATAATAATAATAATAATAATAATAATAATAATATCATTATTATTATTATTATTATTATTATTATTATTATTATTATTATTATTATTATTATTATTATAATTATTATTATTATTATTATTATTATTATTATTATTATTATTATTATTATTATTATTATTATTATTATTATTATTATTATTGCTATTATTATCATCATTATAAAGAAGCGGTGTAAATCTAAACGAACAGAAATATGAAAGTGATAATAAAAATTATTAATTAATATTATTCACACAAGCTACACCCCTACTGGTGATTAACCTCATTGTTACTCTACGTAATAATGTATCCTGGGAACAGCATCCAGAAGGGGAGAGGAAACGTTGACATTTCCTTTAGTAAATGTAATTATTTGATTATTCAGAATGTTCGATGCTTGGGGGGAGGATAACATTAAATAACATAACAACTATTATAATAAGACGATTATATAAAACTAATCTTGGACCTACGTTGTGTATAATTATATAAATAGGCACTAATAAATTTGTATACGTAATTTTATGCTGCGGAATGTAGAGTGATTAATATGTAGTGAAGGCACAGTGTGTGTGTGTGTGTGTGTGTGTGTGTGTACTCACCTAATTGTGGTTGCAGGGGTCGAGACTCAGCTCCTGGCCCCGCCTCTTCACTGATCGCTACTAGGTCCTCTCTCTCTCTCTGCTTCCTGAGCTTTGTCATACCTCTTAAAACTATGTATGGTTCCTGCCTCCACTACTTCACTTGCTAGGCTATTCCACTTCGTGACGACTCTATGACTAAAGAAATGCTTCCTAACATCCCTGTGACTCATCTGAGTCTTCAGCTTCCAATTGTGACCCCTTGTGGCTTCCAGACTGGTGCTGCGTACTCCAGTATGGACCTAACGTACACAGTGTACAGTGGCTTGAACGATTCCTTATTAAGGTATCGGAACGCTATTCTCAGGTTTGCCAAGCGCCCGTAAGCTGCAGCAGTTATCTGGTTGATGTGTGCCTCCTGTGACGTGCTCGGTGTTATGGTCACCCCAAGATCTTTCTCCCTGAGTGAGGTCTGTAGTCTTTGTCCACCTAGCCTATACTCTGTCTGCAGTCTTCTTTGCCCTTCCCCAATCTTCATGACTGCATTTGGCAGGGTTGAATTCGAGAAGCCAGTTTCTGGACCACGTGTCCAGCCTGTCCAGGTCTCTTTGCAGTCCTGCTTCATCCTCATCCGATTTAATTCTTCTCATCAACTTCATATCATCTGCGAATAGGGACACTTCAGAGTCTATCCCTTCCATCATGTCATTCACATACATCAAAAATAGCACTGGTCCTAGAACTGACCCTTGTGGGACCCCGCTCGTCACAGGCACCCACTGTGATACCTCTTCTCGTACCATGACTCATTGTTGCCTCCCTGTCAGGTATTCCCTGATCCATTGCAGTGCCCTCCCTGTTATATGTGCCTGATCCTCCAGCTTCTGCACTAATCTCTTGTGAAGAACTGTGTCAAAGGCCTTCCTGTAGTCCAGGAAAATGCAATCGACCCACCCTTCTCTCTCGTGTCTTACTTCTGTTACCTTGTCATAAAACTCCAGAAGGTTTGTGACACAGGATTTGCCTTCCATGAATCCAAGCTGGTTTTCATTTATAATCTTGTTCCGTTCCAGGTGTTCCACCACTCTCCTCCTGATAATCTTCTCCGTGACTTTGCATACTATACACGTCAGAGACACAGGTCTGTAGTTTAGTGCCTCGTTTCTGTCTCCTTTCTTAAATATGGGGACTACATTTGCCGTCTTCCATATCTCAGGTAGTTGCCCAGTTTCAAGGGATGTGTTGAAGATTGTGGTTAGGAGCACACACAGCATCTCTGCTCCTTCTCTAAGGACCCATGGGGAGATGTTGTCCGGTCCCATCGCCTTTGAGGTATCAAGGTCACTTTGCAGCTTCTGCACCTCCTCCTCGGTTGTTCGTATGTCATCCAACACTTGTTGGTATATTCCCTGTTGATGTTCCCTTCTGTGCTGTCTTCCCAGAGCCCTTCCTGTCTCTACTGTAAAAACTTCCTTAAATCTCCTGTTTAGCTCCTCACATACCTCTTGATCATTTCTTGTGAGTTCTCCACCTTCTGTCCTCAGTCTGATCACCTGGTCTTTGAATGTTGTCTTCCTCCTGATGTGGCTATACAACAGTTTCGGGTCAGTCTCGACTTTCGATGCTATGTTATTTTCATACTGTCGCTGGGCCTCCCTCCTTACCTGTGCATACTCGTTTCTGGCTCTGTGACTAATCTCCCTATTTTCATGTGTTCTATGCCTTCTGTACTTTTTCCATTCTCTGTTGCACTCAGTTTTTGCCTCCTTACACCTTCGGGTAAACCAGGGGCTCGTTCTGGTCTTCCCATTGTTTCTGTTGCCCTTGGGAATAAACCTTTCCACTGGCTCCTTGCATTTTGTTGTTACATATTCCATCATTTCATTTACTGGCTTTCCTAACAGTTCTCTGTCCCACAGAACCTCCTGCAGGAAATTCCTCAAACCTATGTAGTCCCTTCTTTTATAGTCTGGCTTTTCCCATTCAACTCCTGTTACTCTCTCCACTTGCAACTCTACTATGTATTCAAAGCACAGAACCACGTGGTCACTAGCTCCTAGGGGGCTGTCATATGTGATGTCCTCAATGTCTGAACTGACCAGGGTGTACACAAGGTCCAATCTTTCTGGTTCGTCCTCCTCTCTCACTCTGGTAGTGTCCTTAACATGTTGGTGCATGAGATTTTCCAGCACCACATCCAACATCTTGGCTCTCCATGTTTCGGGATTCTCATGTGGCTCCAGGTTTTCCCAGTCAATCTCCCTGTGGTTGAAATCACCCATAACCAGCAACTTTGCTCTGCTCGAGTGAGCTCTTCTTGCCACCTCAGCAAGTGTGCCCGCTATTGCTCTGTTGCTCTCTTCATATTCCTCTCTTGGCCTCCTGTGTGTGTGTGTGTGTGTTCACCTGTTTGTGGTGTGTGTGTGTGTGGCATCCCCATATCTCATAATCCCAGTCCCCTGTGCATCAACAGGCAGCTAAAATTGTGGAGAGTGCGGCATAAATGAATGATGCAGTTCAGTATAGAACTGAAGCTTTGAAGGTAATCAGAAGAGGAATTCACAAGAAATTCACTAATATTGAAATTCCTTCAATGGCAATGGTAAAATTGCTTATACGCAGCCCATATCTTGTTCAGACCTTTCAAAAGTTCAAAGAGACCAATATCCTAAAATACACAAACATATTAAGTTTGAAGGTGCTCAGAAGTTGCATTACCAAATTTTCAGCATGGAAGAATTGACGTTAATCAGAAGCAACACTCAGAAATTATCTCATGAAAAGCGGTATTTCAGTTTTTCTAATTTCTTCTTAAAAAGAACTTTGGAACTTATATAAGCCAAAATCTTTCCGACCGTTCCTCTAAGAAAGACTGACCATTTTTGTAAAGAAAATAAGTGCAATGAATTAAGTAAATAAGTTTTGGGAAAGCCTTGTGGAAAATAATGTATTTTCCGAAAAATCCAGCGTATTTTTTATGAAAATTAGTGTAATACATCGTATTTAATAAAAATTAATTTATAAATGAAACCAGCGAGGGAAGCCTGCGCTGAGGAGCAGGAGGAGACGCCGTTGTTTTTTAATGTGATACAAACACGCTAATGTAATGTGCATAATTTTCGTGGCTCTAGGGGTTATATTGGACTTAAAACCTCTCAAATAGGAGCCGAAATTGTTGGATGTGCAGTCCTGCATAACGTGAGTATTAAGCAGATGGGCAGGACAGCCTCAGAACCCCAGCAAGTATGTCTTTATGTCTTTCTGGCCGGTGTTTTCTTCATAAACTTTAGGCAGGGGTTTTGAGTATGATACACAGTAATCTCCAGACAAATTGGTGAGTGTTATGATTATAAATTCTCCTTCTGTTATATAAATGTGTATATGTAATAATTTATTAATTTTAATGTACAGTCCACATGTTTATATTAAATTTCCCCAGAATTCCTGGTGATGTATATTTCATTTGCAATTAATATAGGTCTAGAGCAACTTGTAGATATGACAGTTGTAGGTATCGAAGGGGGACATTTTTTGAGACCTAGGTGTCCCAAAATTTCTACTTGTCTATGTAACTTTGATAAATAATAATTATCTTTGTTACAATTTACTGGTATGTACCTTATGAGCTACATCCAAGTAAATTTAATTTTCCTCAAGCCTAGTGAACATAACAAACAAATTTCTAGCAATGGTCTTGAGGAGATTCAAGTGTTATAGTCACATATAAAACAACAAAATTATTTAACCTAGAGGATAACCAAATAAAGGCAAACTCTGTGGCTTATTTCCTATCAGAATTTGTAGGGGCTGGGTTCTCAAATGGTGTAGTTTCTAGAACTGCCCTAGCAACCGTACATGAATCACCACCACCAGTTATTACTAGAACTGAACCAACACTGTCCTCAGAAGCAGATTCCTGCGCTACTAAATCTGTAATGGTGGCTACGGTAGAGTCTGTGGCAGAATGTATATTAGAGTTTGTAGCTGAATCAGTACTAGGGCTGGAGGCTGTGCGAGGTAATGTTCTGGTTACATGTACTTTTTCCATTGGATCTCTATTTATTTCCGAGTCATCTGCTGCATATAATAATGACATTTTCAATGCTGTTATATTTTGCTCCTCTAACACACTTCAGCTCTGAGGGAGTCGCCGTGAGTTGAACGGCGCATGATAATTTACACAACCTAACATCGAGAGATTGTTTTTTTTTGAGGGAAACACATAATCACTAAATGTTTAAAGATGGCCATAAGAAGCATTTTCTTGTAATTGTACAAAATCCAACAAAATTTGTGCCTACATCAGCCTAAACCCATAAAACGTTCCCTCTGCTTCATCAGATGCATCTACCACTGAATATTGATTCAGATCAGAATTCTTATATTTCAATCAGAGGAAAGCGCCTGTGGAAAAGGAATCGTTCAAAGCAAGAGGAAGATAAATCCAATTCCTTGGATCAAGAGCCTCGTCCTAGCATCAAAGGGAAAAATCATGTAATAACGTAAAATAATACAATATTATTTCGAGATTAAAGTGGCAAAATAGCATCTGCACACTCCAATAAATATATCGACCTTCTTATAAGCTTCTAAGTAGGCTACATGACTTGAAATTTTGAAACCGATCAGAGGAGCCTGTTTCCACTTACCACACGGAAGTAAAATTTATGGATGACCTCTGCAGTATTTTGTACAGGGCTCCCACTCATGCAGATAACCCACTAAATGTTCCCCAAGATACATTACGCAAGTCTAGAAAATGTGAAGCAGACTAAATAAGGTGTTCTCGAGTAATAGACGAGAATTCGCGAGCAAAAAAAAAAAAAAAAAAAAAAAAAAAAAAAAAAAAAAAAAAAAAAAAAAAAAAGCACGAATGCGATGCTGAGAATGTTTCAAGAAATGTGGAAGTCTTCCCTCATTAAACTTTAAACAACATAAAACCAAGGATTTTTTTTCTCATTTACTATTTAAACTAACTGTTTACAATCCTGTAAGGAAAAAATATTAGATTTAGATTTTTTGGGATAAAAAAAATGGTAACTCGGGACCGTCACATCCAAAATTAATACAGAAAATACTTGATGTTAGGATACACTAGTATTTATAAATTAAAGCTGATCTCACCTTCAAGGACCATAACATTGTATCAATCGCATCTGCTAGAAAAATGACAGGATGGATAATGAGAACCTTCAAAACTAGGGAGGCCAAGCCCATGATGACACTCTTCAGGTCACTTGTTCTATCTAGGCTGGAATATTGCTGCACTCTAACAGAACCTTTCAAGGCAGGTGAAATTGCCGACCTAGAAAATGTACAGAGAACTTTCACGGCGCGCATAACGGAGATAAAACACCTCAATTACTGGGAGCGCTTGAGGTTTCTAAACCTGTATTCCCTGGAACGCAGGAGGGAGAGATACATGATTATATACACCTGGAAAATCCTAGAGGGACTAGTACCGAACTTGCACACGAAAATCACTCACTACGAAAGCAAAAGACTTGGCAGACGATGCACCATCCCCCCAATGAAAAGCAGGGGTGTCACTAGCACGTTAAGAGACCATACAATAAGTGTCAGGGGCCCGAGACTGTTCAACTGCCTCCCAGCACACATAAGGGGGATTACCAACAGACCCCTGGCAGTCTTCAAGCTGGCACTGGACAAGCACCTAAAGTCAGTTCCTGATCAGCCGGGCTGTGGCTCGTACGTTGGTTTGCGTGCAGCCAGCAGCAAAAGCCTGGTTGATCAGGCGCTGATCCACCAGGAGGCCTGGTCACAGACCGGGCCGCGGGGGCGTTGACCCCCGAAACTCTCTCCAGGTAAACTCCAGGTAAACTCCAGGAGAGACGTTGTTTAGCTATTATAATGGAAACAACTTTCTTCATAAAATTGACAAATTAATATTTACAAATTAATATCTGTTTAGTGGTAAAAGTTTGAAGCCGATCACAATAGATATTGTCCAATAACTGATCTGATACCAACGATTTCCATTTTCCTAACAATTTTAGCAAAATTACAAATTTATATATACTCGAACTAAACGTTTGAGATATCATCTTGTAAAATTCCTTCTTAACATTATTTTGAAACCGATCAGAGGCATTCTTTACTTACTGAATAAGAAAAATCACTATTCAGTAAAACTGGCAACTTAAAACTTATGCTACGCAAAGGTAGCGTGAATTTTGAGTTCAGGAAATCACACCAGTGGTGAAAATTTGAAGCCGATCAGGTAAGTCATTCTCCATTTAGTTAAAACGAATTTCTACAATTCTACTATTTTACTTCATTAACAAATTCGTCTGCACACAAACGAAACTTAATGGTCACTAACCTATGCCACTGAGGGTTTTGGAAGTTATACTAGCCATTCCAGAACGCTGGTAACAGTTCATCAGCGTTGGCCATAGGGCAGCTTAACTTGCCAAATGTTCCAAGAATTTGATCATCGTTACCGCACATAAGTGTTCAAAATTTGAAGCCGACTGGACAAGGTGCTCTCGAGTTATGAGCGAAATAAAATAGAAAACTTGAATGAAAAATATTCATACACTTTCTGAAAGGTAACCTTTCGGGGTTTCTTAACACATCTCTTTTTTGAGTGTTTTACATATATATATATTTATATATATATATATATATATATATATATATATATATATATATATATATATATATATATATATATATATATATATATATATATATATATATATATATATATATATATATATGTCATGCCTAATAGGTAAAGCTGCTCAATTAGCAAGAACTTATTTAAAAATTTATAATTTGGCACCAAAAGACTCTTAGAAAACTTACCTAACCTTATTATAACGAGCGCAATTTATTTTACCCTAATTCAATTAAACATATTTTAGATACGTTTACAATAATTTAATACTAAACAAACACAATGAAATATTTTTTTTTGTTAGGTTCAGAATGACTTTTGCAAAATTATTGCATACACAAATTTTCGTTTGTCTTATATGGCAAGATGAGCGTTGATATTTAAGCCAAGATCGCAAGTTTTACATATTCGGCACGACATATATATATGCTTAACAATTCGCAAACAGACGAAATTATTTACAAACATTGTCTCTACGTCTAAAGCAGGACTTGAACCTGCTAACTCTGTATCAGAGTCCACAGTACTTTACCACGAGACTAGACCTGCGATAAGCATCGGCGCTTAGCAGAAGCTAAGCGATGTTTCCCATACCCCCAGGCACCAAGCTCGTTTTGAAAGTTATTTCATCTAATCCTTCCACACGCAGTGGACAACGAAAGAGATTTGAAATGCCTGAGGGTATAGGAAACATCGCTTAGTTTCGGGTAAGCGCCCATACTTATTGCAGGTCTAGTTTCGTGGTAAAGTACTGTGGACTCTGATACAGAGTTTAGCAGGTTCGAGTCCTGGCGAGCAGCCAGGGAAATGGCACGGCTGGCAATACTAGGAGAGGCAAGTATCGGTCGTGCTTACAGCTTCATTGTCTCAACTCTAACGGTTTCCTCCGCAAACACGGTAGCTGCCCTGGTTCATGAAGTCCTCCTGTGGAGAGTGATGATCCAGATCCTCCTCAGGCACCTGTACCCACTCCAGCAAATCTCATCTCATCAGATGATATCTTGGAAGCAATTATAGCAACAGGTACCAGGACACACACATATTCCCAAGGCAGCCCATCCACACGCAGCTGGGAAACTTACAGACCTCTTAAAAAAAAGTAAACGATGGCTCCACTATCTTAAATGCTCCACCAACCATCAAGGCATGGCACAACTTGCTACTTTTTGGCAATGTCTGCTTAGCTGTGCCGGAAAGAAGGGAAAAGAGGCTAGCCTCAATGATCATTAAATCTTTAAGAGACTTTCCTAGAACTGATAACCTCATTCGCCTTTCCGGTCAATACAAAAACGGGAGAGGCAAAACCCCCATTCACTCCACTGACAGTGAAAAAGTTAGAGTGCAGGTGAGCAAGAAAATTGAAGAGGGCAACACAGTGGGGGCAATCAGAATTATTACCTGTGAAGATACAGTTGCCCCCAGGGATGCTGACACAGCGAAAGCACTTAGAGGAAAGCACCCTGCCAGGGAAACCAGGGGCACCAACAGTTCCAACACCTCTGTCCCCACTGTGGAACCATTGATCGTGGAAGACTGGGATGTTTACAAAGCAATAATGTCATTCCCATCTGGCTCTGCTGGGGGTTACACTGGAATAAGGCCACAGCATTTAATGGAAATGGTTAATCCCGTTATTGGGGAAATTGCAGAGACACTGCTTTCAGAGATCACAAGGTTCGTCAACAATTCCTTAGCTGGTCTGATTCCTGATGAAACTAAACCTTTCGTTTTTGGTGCATCACTTTGTGCACTTAAAAAGAAGGACGGATGAATTAGGCCTATTGCAGTGGGCAACACTTTTCGCCGCCTCGTTTCCTACGATGCTGTCCGAGACATTCGCGCAGAGGCAGCCATGCTGCTTCAACCAAACCAGCTTGGCTTTGGGGTCTCTCAAGGAAGTGAAGCAGCAGTTCATGCAACAAGGGCGTATATCAACAACCTGCCTGATGACAATGCAGTGGTAAAATTAGACTTCAAGACTGCATTTAATCTCCTGAAAAGAGACGTGGTATTAGCAGCAGTACAAGAACATTTCCCTGGTCTCTTCCCCTTTGTTTCAGCTGGATATAGCAAGAAATCAATCCTCCTGTTTGGAGAGCAGTAAATCACATCATCAGAGGGTGTGCAGTAAGGGGATCCTCTTGCACCATTTCTCTTCTGTATAGCAGTTAGGGAAATCACAGTCACACTGACCAGTGAGATAAACATCTGGTTCCTGGATGATGGCACAATAGCAGGTATAAAGGAATCCCTCTTAGGTGATCTTACACAAGTAATGACAAAGGGACAGGAAAAGCGTCTCATTCTGAATCCATCCAAATGTGAATCATCTTAGTCAGTCAGTCAACAAGTGATAAATGCAGTGAGATCCAAACTACCAGGAGCATCAGTCATTGCGTCTTGCTTGGAGCACCTCTGGGAAGCGATGCCATTGACACAATCCTCAGGAAGAAATTGGAAGAACTGAGGAGAATGGAACAACGAATAGGCAATCTTGACACCCACGATGCCTTGTACCTTCTCACAAAGTGCTTGAGTCTGCCCAGGATGAATTATTTCCTAAGATGTGCACCTTCATATGATAACCCTATACTGCACGAATATGACAGTATTCTGAGGCAACTTTTTACGAAAGTACTTAACCTTACTCTAGAAGACGGGCAGTGGAACCAAGCTACACTTCCAGTCAGACTAGGAGGCACTGGTGTCCGCAAGTCATCACAGATTGCACTACTTGCTTTTCTGTCCTCATGCATTGCATCCAGAGAGCTTGTAGCAGCAATTCTCCCTGAACATCTTAGGGACAAGATTGGAGTCCAGGACCAAAAGTTCATTGACGGAGCCATGATCTGGGGTAATCTAACTGGCTCTGAAACCAGACCTGATCCCCCCAACAACTACAGACAGTCGCACTGGGATGGCCCGATAGTGGAGAAAATAGCATCAACAATGCTTCAGAGTGTGTCAGGGAAGGATAGAGCCCGCCTCCTGGCAGTGAGAGCTCCTCATGCAGGGGACTTTCTGTTGGCTGCTCCCAACTCCAGCCTTAGCACACGGCTCGATCCACAGACCATCCACACTGGTGTTGCCCTTCGACTTGTCGCTCCTATTCTCGCCGAACACAGGTGTATTTGTGGCAGTGAAGCAGCACGGTCTTGTGTGCCGTAAATCCGAGGAAAAGATTGCAAGATATGAGGAGGTTAATAACATTATCAAGAGGAGCCTCACAACAGCTGGATGCCCAGCAGTAAGGGAGCCACCCCAGCTATGCAGATCTGATGGCAGCCAGAAGCGTCCAGATGGTATTACACTTCAAGCCTGGACAGATGGGAAACAGGTGGTGTGGGACTATACATGTGCATCTACCTTGGCTGATACCTATCTCCAATACACCAGGGAGGAAGGAGGGGCAGCCGCCAGCTTCAGGGAGTCCCAAAAGTCGAGAAAATATGGAGAACTTGCCCATCATTATATGTTTGTTCCCATAGCCTCAGAGACCCTTGGCTCATGGGGAAAGAGTGCATCTAAGTTTCTTAAGGAGCTAGGCAAAAGACTCATTAGGGTAACTAGGGATCCCAGGGCAGCTAGTTTTCTGTTCCAGCGACTCAGCGCTGCTGTTCAGAGGGGTGATGCCTGCTGTATTTTGGGCACACGACCCAGTTCTGAAGAGCTGGATGAGATTTTTGCATTATAATCAGTGACAAACATGTAGCAATATGTACTAGACATGTATCTCTCACATCTCATGTACTGTATATGCCATCTTTATATTAATAATGTTTCTCTTAAACCTTTTTGTACCATATTGTATAATAAAATTTACCTATTGGTAAAAAAGAATGAAAAGATGGGGTGGTAGGGGAAGTGGAATATTTAAACGGCTTCAGGAAGAAATCCAAATATTCTTCCTTGAAGCCTTTTTATTCACTTCTCCGAGGCTATGGGTCCCACAATTTACACCAGAGGCCGACCCCATCTCTCTCTCTCTCTCTCTCTCTTTCTCTCTCTCTCTCTATATATATATATATATATATATATATATATATATATATATATATATATATATATATATATATATATATATATATATATATATATATATATATATATATATATATATATATATATATATATATATATATATATATATATATATATATATATATATATATTGGCCGCCCCTACTTACCGACTTCAGCGTCCAAGGTGGTGCACCGCTGAGAATGTTTTCTATTTGTTCTGAACATTGCAGGGGCCAATTCGTTAACTTTCATGAAAAAAATATAATATTGGTTTCCCCTGACATGTCCTTAAACTGCTAGTGCTGATCGGCTTCAGACCTTCAACGCTGGTAGTCCGAAACATTCAGCCTTATTGTAGTTTCTCATCTAAAGCTCTTGGGCCTTTCGAAGATGTTTGGCTACAGATGCTAAACTGGTTGAGTTCGGTGACCCCGAAACTCACAGGTATTTTCAAGATGTTGATCTCCAACTCTTGGACTTCTTGGAACGATAAAGCTATACCTCGAAGGTCACTTATGTTGTGAAGTAGCTCTTCTGCTTCTGATCAAGGTTCTTGGGTACAGCTACATGCCTTGTGCATGCACTGAAGTACAAGGGACTGGGATTACAGGATACGGAGAAAACCTATGTCGAATTGTTCAGTGACCGAAGCCAGTCTAATTAATGTAGAATTATGTACATAATTACGAACATGTTATCACTCCTCAAAATTGTACGTCCGTCCATCTAGGGTAGTAACCAAATTTTTCGCAGCTTGGGTACTGTATCTAGGGTAGTAACCAAATTTCCTGCTGCTTGGGTACAGTATCTAGGGTAGTAACCAAATTTCCAGCAGCTTGGGTGTTGTATCTAGGGTAATAACCAAATTTCCCGCTGCTTGGGTACTGTATCTAGGGTAGTAACCAAATTTCCCGCAGCTTGGGTACAGTATCTAGGGTAGTAACCAAATTTCCTACAGCTTGGGTGTTGTATCTAGGGTAATAACCAAATTTCCCGCTGCTTGGGTACTGTATCTAGGGTAATAACCAAATTTCCCGCAGCTTGGGTAAAGTATCTAGTGTAGTGACCAAATTTCCTGCAGCTTGGGTACTGTACCTAGGGTAGTGACCAAATTTCCTGCAGCTTGGGTACAGTATCAAGGGTAGTGACCAAATTTCCTGCAGCTTGGGTACTGTATCTAGGGTAGTGACCAAATTTCCTGAAGCTTGGGTACAGTATCTAGGGTAGTGACCAAATTTCCCGCAGCTTGGGTACTGCATCTAGGGTAGTAACCAAATTTCCCGCAGCTTGGGTACTGCATCTAGGGTAGTAACCAAATTTCCCGCAGCTTGGGTACAGTATCTAGGGTATTAACCAAACTTCCCGCAGATTATCGTTGGTTACTCAACCATTAAGTTTGCCTTGCCTGTTTCGCTTGACAGGAGTTGTACACGTTTTCCTAGGACAATACAAAGAAAATCCAACTAATTACCACAACACAAAGAATGCCAGAGTCTTTCAGCAACACCTTCTATGGTAAATCCATAAAATCCGCAAAGATGGAGTTGAGAAGGTAATCCCACGACACCTCCCATGACGTTTTCTTTCTCCCACAAATTTGTGAAAATTTCCCATGAAATGGCAACACTGCAAGGCCAGCACTGTGGCGTCTCAATATTAAATTATTAAAAGTTTATTACAGTCCTGTCTAATGGAAGTAAGTTTATTACTATCCCTTTTGATGGAAGTAGGTTTATTACCATCCTCTCCGAAGAATATCAAAATGGTATACAATACCGACAAGTTGGTAAGTAAGACACATAGGCAACATTTAGGCATCGTTATCATCGTTAGGCATCGCCTACACAGTAGGCGTCGTCAGTCGAGTACAGAAAGTAGGCATGAGCAGTAGAGATGTGAAGACGATGTAATCAGTTCATCACCCTTGAAGATATAGATCTGAGGTTGTCAGTCCCTCAGCCTGGAGAAGAATTCTGTTCCATAGTCTGAAACAATGTGAAGAACAAGCGACAGTGATGATTACTTCGTCTTCACATCTCTACTGCTCCTGCCTACTTTCTGTAATCGACTGCAGAAGCCTACTGTGTAGGCGAAACGTTTCGGATTAGAGATGCCTAAATGTTGCCTTTGTGACTTACATACCAATTTGTCGGTATTGTATACCATTTTGATATTCACTCTGTCAGACACTGCAACACAATGGCATCTTGGTACAGAAAAGAAAACGCCTTGGACAACTTTTTCAAGAGAGAATGGTCGGCTCTGAGAGGGACGTGACCTCTCAGTGATTACACTCTTTCTTTTACTACTCTACACCTGACTTAAGAAATCGTAATGACACGATTGCAAATAAACCATACCCCCGGCCGGGATTGAACCCGCGGTCGGGCTGGAGTTTTGAGACTCTATGACCGCGGGTTCAATCCCGGCCGGGGGTATGGTTTACTCTACACCTCCTTTGCCGACAGTATATAAGTCTCCACACTGTCGCTTGTTCTTCCCATTGTTTCAGACTATGAAACAGGATTCTTCTCCAGGCTGAGGGACTGACAACCTCAAATCTATATCTTAAAGGGTGAGGGAGTGATTACATGGTCTTCACATCTCTTTCGCTCCTGCCAGTCCCGTGCAGGTCCTTGTAAGATCCAACCTACCCAGCATTCTCCACCTGACTCCATCCTATAAATTCTCACGTACCTTTCACCCAGGTAGATCTGTTTGTAACTTGATAAAACCCACTGTGTGGGCGAAACGTTGTCAATAAAGGATCACATTATACTGCATATGTGTTTATTTTTCCATTGTGTCTGTATTTTATACCATTTATTTACAAAGATATTTAAGAGTTGTAGAACAGCCCGAGGACTCCTGTTATTTATGCTGCTAATGCATTTACACAGTGACAATGATTAAGATATATTTATTATTTCTTCACGAGCCTCTTGCCTCATAATTTTATTGCACTGTAATAAAATTACCAGCACTACTTTGCTGATCTTTAGTTGTTTTATAGGAAAATCCAGGACCGGCTTAAGGAGGTGAGCCAATAAATCATTGTCTCGGGAGGACGGAAAAAATGTCATTAATCAACAGAAAATAAGTCAACAGCTTTAAAAATTAAATTTGTGTAAAAAATGTGAGAAATCTAAAAATTTCCAACAGTTAAGGCCTAGAAAGTTACATTTTTATACCAAATATTTACGAATATATGAATTATTCCTGTTAATATTTAGTGGACTCAAATTAATAAAATATTTAGTATTTTAAAATATTAATGAAATGCACTGAACAAATTAAACATTAAAATTGCATTTAATTAAAAACGATTATGTTAAAAAAAAAATAGTACGGAGCGACACCAGTGCAAAATTTGCTCAGGAGGCCACGAAGCTTCCAGCTGGCCGTGGGGAAATCACGCGTTTTACAACACACGATATCGCTATTCATAATTACTTTCACATTATTCACCTATTTATTAATGTTGTACATTTTCTTGGCCCCCCTCCTTGCTTCAACATAACAAAAAAGAAAAAACGTTAGGGTTGGTTAATGGGGGTTCCAGTCAGTCTTCTGATAATAACCAAGAAACATGTCATAATTTGAACACCTCTTGTAATCTAGTCTTATACGAGATACATATAATATTCGATGAATTTTTTAATGAGGGAGCCTAGGAAAAACAACGACAGAATTCCATCGAGTGTAAAGGAAGTGAATGTGAGAGTGTGAACGTGGTGAATGTAGAGGAAGCGTGAAAGAAGTGAGTGCAAATGAAGCAAGGGGTGAAGGAAGCAAGTTTGAAATTAGTGAGAAGCGATAATGAATGAGGTGAATGAGGTGAATGGGTGAAGAATGTGAGTGAAAAGGAAGTGAAGAAATTAAAGAGTGAAGGAAGAAGTATAGTGTAAATGAAGTATAGTGTGAAAGTAGCATATAGTTCTAAGAAAGTATCAGCGGCAGCTTAGACGTAGATAATGTAACCCAATGAGAAAAGTGCACAACTCTGTGGGACAGAGGTCGTCACGGCCACCTTCAAGCAGATTTAAATTGTACTCCTGGTAGACCCTTTTTCTATGTTTGCACTAAGTCATTGATTTTATTTTGAGGTTAATTTGTATTAACTTACATGATAAAAGATAAAATTAAAATTAGGGAGATATTACAGATGAAATGATGTAGTAAGGCATAAATTTGTGAAATAAATTATTCGAACTCGCACTACATTTAGCCAGCCTTCCTCTAAGCCAGCGAAAATCCCGACGCTCTTGACCACTACACCACTACGGTACAAAACGTTAGGTGTCCAGTAAGAACATTATACATGTTCCACCTACTGCTGGAAACATTTGAGGAGAGGTAAGCTCAGAGGGTTAATTTCATTCTCCTTCAGTTTGGATCCCAATGTAATGAGCAAATGAGACTGGCAGACAATCAGAGACAGAGAGAAACAGAGAGACAGAAACAGAGAAAGAGAGGGAGAGAGAGAGAGAGAGAGAGAGAGAGAGAGAGAGAGAGAGAGAGAGAGAGAGAGAGAGAGAGAGAGAGAGAGAGAGAGAGAGAGAGAGAGAGAGAGAGAGAGAGAGAGAGAGAGAGAGAGAGAGAGAGGGGGACCCAAGGGACCCTCCTTGGCTAGCTGCAAGAACTGTGTCAAAACTGTCAGTGGTGACAATAAGGCAGGAGGAGGTGCATTTCCTTCTTAAATCACTTGACCAAGAAAAGGCTGTGGGCCCAGACAAGTTGAGCCCAAGATTGTTGAGAAGATGTGCAGACCAGCTGGCAGCACCTCTAACTCGCATATTTCAGCACTGCCTAGTACAGTGTAAATGGCCCTCTCCATGGAAAGAGGCAAATGTAGTCCCTGTTCACAAAAAGAAGAGCAGAGCAGAAATCAGCAACTACAGACCAGTGTCACTCCTGTCAATCACTGGTAAGATCCTTGAGACAATAATCTCAAGACAAATGACAGATTTTTTTTTGACTACCACTCACTACTTTGTGATCGTCAATATGGCTTCAGGAAAGGTTACTCTGCTGCTGATCTGTTGTTAAACCTCTCCACTAAGTGGCACCAGTCACTGGATGAATCCAAAGTCAGCTGTGTGGTAGCACTGGACATTGCTGGCGCTTTCGACCGGGTGTGGCACCAGGATGCCAGCTGCTCTAAGCTACATCAATCACCAGCTGAGAGCTATATCAGCTTGGGGAAATAGATGGCAAGTAACATTTGCACCTGAGAAAACGCAAATAATCGTCTCTAGGCACCATGATGGTAATGCTGGTGCAGTAGCAAGGATGAATGGGAGGATGTTGGCACCTGGAGAAGAAGTTGATATCCTTGGGGTGAAATTTGTCTCCAAACTAACTATGAAGAACCACGTTGTAAATCTTGCAAACAAGGCAGCCAGGAAGCTTACAGCACTTCGCCGTATCTCCCATCTGCTTGACAGTAGGGGTTGCAAGATCCTGTACGAGGCACAAGTACGCTCACACCTTGAGTATGCTCCACTTTCTTGGTTTGCCTGCCCCCCCCTCTCATCTGCGACTGCTTGACAGAGTAGAGAACAGAACAAGACGTCTCATCTCTCGCCTGGACCCATCCTGGATAGATCTGTCATTTCAGCAGAGCCTTCAACATAGGAGGGATGTGGGTGGCCTTACTGTTATGTACAAGGCCAATATTGCCAAAATACCACACTTGGATCCACTTCGAGGACAGCGTGAAACAAGCTTTTATGCCACAAGACGGGCAGAAAGCAGCAACTTCACTCTGGCTGTACCCTTCTCCAGAACATCACTCCATCTGAGATCATACATACCCAGGATGACTCGAGTATGGAACACATTCGTACAGCATAATGATGTCAACGAGATAAAGTCAGTTGATCAAATGAAAATGCTTGCCCACAGATGGCTCCAACTTCATCCTGTTCCCTACTTGTATGTCTCATAACAATAAAAATGCTTTCAAATGAGCTGATGTAGGTAACAGCTCTTAGCTTGCCAATAAAGTTAGGAATCCTTAACCTGTAAATAGCTGTCAATAAAGCTAGGGATCCTTAACCTTGTCAAACCCTGTGTAAAAAAAAAAAAAAAAAAAAAAAAAAAAAAAAAAAAAAAAAAAGAGAGAGAGAGAGAGAGTGCGTCCAGATCCCCTCCTGGATCCAGACGAGGAGTATGAAGAGCTTCATGAACTCCTGAAGTCCCTCGGATTTCAACGTGAGCCAGACGTGAAGATGGCACGCAACTGCAGCCATTGACTTTGTCAAGAAGTTTAAGAAGTCGATCCGTTCTCGGTGATCTCCGAAGATGCCGAGAAAAGAAGCTCCTTTTTTTCCTTCCCAGTCTCCGTGAAAACACCAAAATCATGACTAGAAGTTTGTCAGTCAAGAGGATCGCCTCGTCTGACCTTTATCTTTCTATTAAAATATTTGTCATTTTTGGTTGTATGTTTTCACTTTTCATGTATCTTTCACGGAGACAAAAAAAAACAGGAAATGGTTTTCAATGGTATTTTTTGTGAATAGTGAAGCGCGTTGAATCTTGTCCTAAATAATTATAAAAGTGTAAATAAAGATATTCTTCATTTACACTTTTATTCTTTAACACTTTTCGTCCATCACTCTTTACTTTCTTCACTCTCTTTTCAGTCATATTCTTTACCCACCTCATTTACGGAAACCTCATTCATTCTCGTTTCTCACTAATTTCAAACGTGCTTCCTTCACCCTTGTTTCATTTGCTCTCACTTCCTTCACACTTCCTCTACATTCACTACGTTCACATTCTCACATTCACATCCTTTACACTCGATGGAATCCTGTCGATGTTTTCCCTAGGTTCCCTTATTAAAAAATTCATTGGATATTATATATATATATATATATATATATATATATATATATATATATATATATATATATATATATATATATATATTATTTATTTTTATTTTTATTATCACACTGGCCGATTCCCACCAAGGCAGGGTGGCCCGAAAAAGAAAAACTTTCACCATCATTCACTCCATCACTGTCTTGCCAGAAGGGTGCTTTACACTACAGTTTTTAAACTGCAACAACACCCCTCCTTCAGAGTGCAGGCACTGTACTTCCCATCTCCAGGACTCAAGTCCGGCCTGCCGGTTTCCCTGAATCCCTTCATAAATGTTACTTTGTGACACTATATATATATATATATATATATATATATATATATATATATATATATATATATATATATATATATATATATATATATATATATATATATATATATATATATATATCAACACTGAGTTAGCCAAGGATTCTAGCCCATGTTGTACTGGCCCGGCATTGTGAGCCAGAACCACATGACGGCTTAACCCACAGGACCACCCAATCCTACAAGAACCAAGCACCAAGCCAGGCTAGGTGTCTTACTCTTGGTCTAAGGACATACGGTAGTGTGGGAGCTTGCAAGCTGATTTCATTCTCATCCCTGTCTAGTATAGTAGCCTACGAGTAGCATATATACATTATCGTAACCACGGACGAGCGGTATTGATCAACGACAACACTGTGCTAGCCAAGGTTTCAAACCCATGTTGTATTGGCTCACAATGGCAGGCCAGTACAACATGGGTTCGAATCCTTGGCTAGCGCAATTTTATTATTGATCAATACCACTACCACTTGTCCATTGTTACTATAATACATATATATATATATATATATATATATATATATATATATATATATATATATATATATATATATATATATATATATATATATATATATATATATATATATATATATATATATATATATATATATGTCAAATGAATATGTAAAACTATTCAATTAGCAAGAACTCATTTAAAATTAAGGCCTTTCTAAAAATTTCTCTTATACGTTTAAAGATATATTTTTTCATTAATGTTAATGTAAAAAATTTTAATTTTGCTCCAAAAGAATCTTAGAAAACTTACCTAACCTTATTATAACAAGAACAATTTATTTTAGCCTAACCCAACTAAGTATATTTTAGATTTGTTTACAATAATTTAATACTAAACAAACACAGTGAAATATATTTTTTTTTTAGGTTCAGAATGATTTTGGCGAAATTATTGCATACACAAATTTTCACTTGTCCTATATGGCAAGATGAGCGTTGCTATTTAAGCCAAGATCATAAGTTTTGCCTATTCTTGGCACGACGTATATATATATATAATATATATATATATATATATATATATATATATATATATATATATATATATATATATATATATATATATATATATATATATATATATATATATATATATATATATATATATATATATATATATATATATATATATATATATATATATATATATTCATGTATGTATATATATATATATATATATATATATATATATATATATATATATATATATATTCATGTATGTATGTATATATATATATATATGTATGTATATATATATATATATATATATATATATATATATATATATATATATATATATATATATATATATATATATATATATATATATATATATATATATATATATATATATATATATATATATATATATATATATATATATATATATATATATATATATATATATATATATATATATATATATATATATATATATATATATATATATATATATATATATATATATATATATATATATATATATATATATATATATATATATATATATATATATATGCAATAAGATCACAGTAAACAGGTGATTTTAGAATATGCAAAACAACCACTGTGAAAGAATAGAGAAATTTCAAGCTTTCAGTGACTACTCACATTATGATAATGTGAGTAGTCACAGCTAATTTCTCTATATTATATATATATATATATATATATATATATATATATATATATATATATATATATATATATATATATATATATATATATATATATATATATATATATATATATATATTGGCGTGTGAGTGGCATCGCCTAGTGATGCCACTCACTCCCATTTAAAAATAAGAAAAAGAAAATGATGAAGGTAAAGGAGGAGAATAAGATGGAAAAAGAAACAGAGTGAGAGAGAGAGAGAGAGAGAGAGAGACAGACAGACAGACAGACAGACAGATAGACAGACAGACAGATAGCAGAGAGCCAACGGCTATTATATACCCATGCAGGAAATAGTCGTAGCCATCAAACTTTTACTTTTAAAAGCGGAATTCAAGAGATTTCAGGCACCATCGTGGATCCAGACAAGAAGGATGAAGAGCTTCATGAACTCCTGAAGTCTCTCGGACTGCAACTTGAGGCAGTCGTGAAGATGGCACCAAACTCCAGCCATTGCCTCTGTCTAGAAGTTTAAGATGTTAATCCGTTCAATGTGATCTTCTGAAAAGAAGAAAGTTGCTCCTCTTTTCTTCGCTATCTTTTAAAATTACCAATACGTTGACCTGATCGTCATCACTCGATGGATTTTCCTGTCTGTTCTCTGTTTTTCTTTCAAAATATAATTTTCTCTTATTCTACAGTGTTTACCCGTCTCAGATCTCTCTCTCTCTCTCTCTCTCTCTCTCTCTCTCTCTCTCTCTCTCTCTCTCTCTCTCTCTCTCTCTCTCTCTCTCTCTCTCTCTCTCTCTCTCTCTCTCTCTCTCTCTCTCTCTCTCTCTCTCTCTCTCTCTCTCTCTCTCCTTTAATATATTTATTTATTTATGTAACAGATTTTTGACTTACGTTTGCATGCATTATCTCCATAATACTTTATTTATAGTTGTCTGTTATTTTACTGCTGTTAAAAATAACATGCAAGATCTACGATAAAATATTCTGACGCTAGAAAATGGGAGCCTACAGTGCGAGTTAAGAGTCAGATACTATTTAAGGCTAGTTAAACAGTCATCCATTAGGTTGTTTTACCAACAGTGTAATACTGTCTGCTAAGAGAAATGTCTGAAATGTTACACATGTTAGTTATTCAAGGACTGAATCATTGCATATTCAATGTTTTTCTTGCGAACGGAAGAGCCAGAGTGACTGTGCCTGCTCCTCTTTTGGAGTAATGTGCTTCTTATAACTGATCTGGATGGTAGGGTAGCTGATAAACGTTAAGAACACTGGAGTTGTACGTAACAGTAATGCAACCACTGTCTTTCCGTTATTGAAAGCTTTGCTGAAATTAAATAACAGGTCCAGCTAGACCATGCTGATGCTTGAGACGAGTTGTACTACCCGGTCCTCTTCCTTGTCCGAGCTGAGATGGTGAAAGTGGTCCAAGGAAAAGTAGCATATGCAAGTTAAATCTAAACTTGTATCTAGACTAGTGAGACACCCACTTAACGTGCAATGGTCATAATTTTGTCTTCAAATGCCTTACAAAAGATAATTTCTTTTCCACTCTGCATCATCTTGTATGTTCATTTATTTTCTTTCCAGTACTAAATGTAATCTGAAATCGATTACCAAAGGTTCATATATCTCTAGTATATGTTAAGAATTGAGTTTTCTGCACAGGAATGAGATCCGGGTTATGATATGAAACTAATCATTGACGTAGGAAGGAACCAAGAATACTCTCTAGAATTTGCAGCTACGCTAAGAGATCAAACTTAACAAAAGCCAAGAATAAGAAGAATAAACCAAATAATTCTCAGTGATTATATGAAGGTATCCCTAAAATGAGCCCTTTGGTGCAAACTGTGGGACCCATATTCTCGGAGAAGTGCATAAAAAGGCTTCGAGAAAGAATAATTGGATTTCTTCCTGAAGCCATTTGAATACTCCACTTCCCCTACCACCCCATATCTTCATTCTTTTTTACCCATAGGTATATTTTATTACATAATGTGGTACAAAAGATTTAAGAGATACATTGTTGATATAAAGATTGCATACACAGTACATGAGGTGTGAGAGACACTTGTCTAGTACATATTGTTAAGTGTTTGTCACCGATTATAATGAGAAAATCTCATCCAGCTCCTCAGAGCTGGGGCGCGTTCCCAAGATGCAACAGGAATTACCCCTTCTGAACAGCAGCGCTGAGTCGGTGGAATAGAAAACTAGCTGCCTTGGGATCCCTAGTTACCCTGATGAATCTTTTGCCTAGCTCTTTAAGGAACTTAGATGCACTCTTTCCCAATGAGCCAAGGGTCTCTGAGCCTATGGGAGCAAACATAATGATAAGCAAGGTCTCCGTATTTTCTAGACTTTTGGGACTCCCTGAAGCTGGCAGTTGTCCCTCCTTCCTCCCTATTGTACTGGAGATAGGTGTCAGCCAAGGTAGATGCACAAGTGTAGTCCCACACCACCTGCTTGCCGTCTGTCCAGATGGTATCACCATATATATATGCTTCCCGGTAAAAGTAGGTCTTAGACAGGGATGTGTAATGTCACCCTGGTTGTTTAATATATTTATAGATGGGGTTGTAAAAGAAGTAAATGCTAGGGTGTTCGGGAGAGGGGTGGGATTAAATTATGGGGAATCAAATACAAAATGGGAATTGGCACAGTTGCTTTTTGCTGATGATACTGTGCTTATGGGAGATTCTAAAGAAAAATTGCAAAGGTTAGTGGATTAGTTTGGGAGTGTGTGAAAGGAAAGGTAGAAAGTTGAAAGTGAACATAGAAAACAGCAAGGTGATGAGGGTATCAAATGATTTAGATAAAGAAAAAATTGGATATCAAATTGGGGAGGAGGAGTGGAGTATGGAAGAAGTGAATGTTTTCAGATACTTGGGACTTGACGTGTCGGCGGGATGGATTTATGAAGGATGAGGTTAATCATAGAATTGATGAGGGAAAAAAGGTGAGTGGTGCATTGAGGTATACGTGGAGTCAAAAAACGTTATCTATGGAGGCAAAGAAGGGAATGTATGAAAGTATACTAGAACCAACACTCTTATATGGGTGTGAAGCTTGGGTTGTGAATGCAGCAGCGAGGAGGCGGTTGGAGGCAGAGGAGATGTCCTGTCTAAGGGCAATGTGTGGTGTAAATATTATGCAGAAAATTAGGAGTGTGGAAATTAGGAGGTGTGGAGTTAAAAGTATTAGTCAGAGGGTTGAAGAGGGGTTGTTGAGGTGGTTTGATCATTTAGAGAGAATGGATCAAAGTTGAATGACATGGAGAGCATTTAAATCTGTAGGAGAAGGAAGGCGGGGTAGGGGTCGTCCTCGAAAAGGTTGGAAGGAAGGGGTAAGGGAGGTTTTGTGGGCGAGGGGCTTGGACTTCCAGCAGGCGTGCATGAGCGTGTTTGATAGGAGTGAATGGAGACGAATGGCATTTGCGACCTGACGATCTGTTGGAGAGTGAGCAGGGTAAAATTTAGTGAAGGGATTCAGGGAAACCGGTTATTTTTATATAGTCGGACTTGAGTCCTGGAAATGAGAGTACAATGCCTGCACTCTAAAGGAGGGGTTTCGGGATATTAGCAATTTGGACGGAGAATAGGATAGCAGATGAACAAGGAGGCTTTAGGAAAGGTAGGGGGTGTGTGGACCAGGTGTTTACAGTGAAACATATAAGTGAACAGTATTTAGATAAGGCTAAAGAGGTCTTTGTGGCATTTATGGATTTGGAAAAGGCGTATGACAGGGTGGATAGGGGGGCAATGTGGCAGATGTTGCAAGTGTATGGTGTAGGAGGTAGGTTACTGAAAGCAGTGAAGAGTTTTTTACGAGGATAGTGAGGCTCAAGTTAGTATGTAGGAAAGAGGGAAATTATTTCCCAGTAAAAGTAGGCCTTAGACAAGGATGTGTGATGTCACCGTGGTTGTTTAATATATTTATAGATGGGGTGTAAGAGAAGTAAATGCAGGGTCTTGGCAAGAGGCGTGGAGTTAAAAGATAAAGAATCACACACAAAGTGGGAGTTGTCACAGCTGCTCTTTGCTGATGACACTGTGCTCTTGGGAGATTCTGAAGAGAAGTTGCAGAGATTGGTGGATGAATTTGGTAGGGTGTGCAAAGAAGAAAATTAAAGGTGAATACAGGAAAGAGTAAGGTTATGAGGATAACAAAAGATTAGGTGATGAAAGATTGAATATCAGATTGGAGGGAGAGATATGGAGGAGGTGAACGTATTCAGATATTTGGGAGTGGACGTGTCAGCGGATGGGTCTATGAAAGATGAGGTGAATCATAGAATTGATGAGGGAAAAGAGTGAGTGGTGCACTTAGGAGTCTGTGGAGACAAAGAACTTTGTCCTTGGAGGCAAAGAGGGATTGTATGAGAGTATAGTTTTACCAACGCTCTTATATGGGTGTGAAGCGTGGGTGATGAATGTTGCAGCGAGGAGAAGGCTGGAGGCAGTGGAGATGTCATGTCTGAGGGCAATGTGTGGTGTGAATATAATGCAGAGAATTCGTAGTTTGGAAGTTAGGGAGGAGGTGCGGGATTACCAAAACTGTTGTCCAGAGGGCTGAGGAAGGGTTGTTGAGGTGGTTCGGACATGTAGAGAGAATGGAGCGAAACAGAATGACTTCAAGAGTGTATCAGTCTGTAGTGGAAGGAAGGCGGGGTAGGGGTCGGCCTAGGAAGGGTTGGAGGGAGGGGGTAACGGAGGTTTTGTGTGCGAGGGGCTTGGACTTCCAGCAGGCATGCGTGAGCGTGTTTGATAGGAGTGAATGGTATGTTGTGTATCTTTATACGTATATGCTTCTAAACTGTTGTGCTCTGAGCACCTCTGCAAAAACAGTGATTATGTGTGAGTGAGGTGAAAGTGTTGAATGACGATGAAAGTATTTTCTTTTTGGGGATTTTCTTTCTTTTTGGGTCACCCTGCCTCAGTGGGAGACGGCCGACTTGTTGAATATATATATATATATATAAATATATATAAATATATATATATATATATATATATATATATATATATATATATATAATATATATATATATATATGTATATATATATATATATATATATATATATATATATATATATATATATATATATGTATATATATATATATATATATATATATATATATATATATATATATATATATATATATATATATATATATGAGAGTGAGAGAAAGAGAGAGAGAGGGAGAGGTACCACCTCTAGATCTGTACTGGGGACCCTCATCCTCAGAGAAGACAATAAACGTACCTCAGGGAAAACTCAAGGTTCTCCCCGGAGCTGTTTGAATACTTTCTTCTTCTACCATCCCCTATATTCTATGTGAACTTTACTTATAGACAGAATACACTGACAAAAAATACAAACATGAATACATTGGTACTTTACATTAAAGATTATGAATGTCCTCCAGCTCCTCCGAAGCCGGACGCGAGCCAAGTATGCAGCAAGCATTTCCCTTCTGGATGGCCACACTGAGGAGCTGGAACATGAAAGTGGCTACCCTTGGGCAGCCACTATATATATATGTATATGTATATATATATATATATATATATATATATATATATATATATATATATATATATATATATTTATATATATATATATATATATATATATATATATGTATATATATATATATATATATATATATATATATATATATATATATATATGTATATATATATATATATATATATATATATATATATATATATATATATATATATATATATATATATATATATATATATATATATATATATATATATGTTCAATATTGAACCACATGCTTTGTGTGCTATCTCGATATCATTACTGAAACGTTTTCTCCCACACATAGCAAATATTGCTGATGCTCTTTGGAGGACACAAGGTAAGTCCTTAGAGGGTTAGTGGGACAAACACATTACAGTCAACTCTGTGTAGTGGCCACCAGCACTCAGGTACAAAATCAAGAACTACACAGCATGTCGGGTGTTCTATGATCTAGAGGAGCACAGTATTAACCAGTAAATATAGTGGTATACACCACACTGTGCTGGGACAAAGGAATTAATGTACAATTGCTATGGATCCCATCACACATTGGATTACTCCTTCATGATAAAGTTGATATGTTAGCCAAGAAGAGTATCCAGAAGGAGAACGTAGAATATAACTTTGGTATAACTGTGTCTAGCATTAGGAATAATATTAGGAGAGAAGTAAATAATGAAGATGATTGTTATAGGAATGCAGTTAGAAGCCTGAGTAGATCTATAACCCACTATGATAACATGAACGTAGATAAGTATGTTTATGGAGCAACTTGCAATGTGAACAGACTGACTGATGTTGTAGTGGCCAGGCTTAGGCTTGGTTACAAGTACTTCTGGCAGTTTGGGAGACACACAGATGATGATCAAACTAAATGTAAATTATGTGATCAGGCATATGGTCACTCTCTTGAACACTATGTGCTTAATTGTCCACTTATTGAGGAATACAGAGACAGACAGTATAATAACCTATGTGACATGTCAAGATATCTTATTAATGAAAATAAGATACCAGATATACTAAGCAAATTTCCTAAATTTGCTTGTAACAGATAAGTGAACTATAGATATGTGGATATAAATCCATATGTATTCCTGTTAACCCTTTGGGGCCTAGTTCCTAGGCCTTTTGTGTATCCACATGCTCTCGCGCTACCGTCCACAGGATGGATATGGGGTGCACAATAAACTAGCCACTTCGGTGGCAAAATCTAAAAAAAATCTGTGCTGGCAATGGAGTAGTGTAAGTAACTGCGTAAGTATTACTATTATTTTGCAGTGGGAACTATAGAACAAGATTTTCTTTTGTTTATATCAATCACGTCAAATATCCATCCCATTTTTTTAAGAAAACGGTACTGCATTTTTATCTCTGCGGACTGACTTTGTGTAAACTGTATACTTCTCTAATATTTGCCATTCCCCAGGGCTCTCTCTGTTTCTTTCTCTCTTATTGATAATAGAAAATAGGCTTATAGAAATAAGATTTATTTCAATAAATACATATGGCAGCACTACTCAGTGTCCGTAACCATAGCCGTTGCCATGGCCATGGCCGTGGTTAGGAGCGATATAGACGTCTTTCCTCTGGTAAGACTGACCATGATAAGGATGCTTCACTGCCGTCTTGTACCCGAAGGAAGCCCCGTGTCCCTTGTAGCCATGTCCATGTCCTACCTCGTAGGAGTGAACCTCTCCCTGACCATGTGCACCACCGTGTCCGTATCCACGGCCGTAACCGTAGCTGTGACCACCATGGTGCAAGCTGTGGCCTCCATGGTGCAGGCCATGACCGCCATGGTGTAAGCCGTGAGCGCTGTGGTGTAGGCTATGGCCTTGGTGGTGTAGGCCGTGGCCTCCGTGATGTAGGCCGTGGCCGTCGTGGTGTAGACTGTGACCA
Organism: Cherax quadricarinatus; assembly: GCF_038502225.1. Taxonomy (NCBI): domain Eukaryota; kingdom Metazoa; phylum Arthropoda; class Malacostraca; order Decapoda; family Parastacidae; genus Cherax; species Cherax quadricarinatus. The sequence goes on from NC_091297.1 coordinate 22,977,417, forward strand.
GTGTGGATCACCACATGGCCATCATGGTGCAAATCGTGACCATGGCTGATGCCACCATCATAAGTATGGCTAACACGGTGGATAACGCTATGCCCCAGTCCATGACTGATGTGCCCCAGTCCGTGACTGATGCCGTCCCCCAGTCCGTGACTTATGCCGTGCCCCAGTCCGTGACTGATGCCTTTCCCCAGTCCGTGACCGATGCCGTGCCCCAGTCTATGACCGATGCCGTGCCCCAGTCCGTGGCTGATGCCATGCCCCAGTCCGTGACTGATACTGTTCCCCAGTTCGTGACCGATGCCATGTCCCAGTCCGTGGCTGATGCCGTGCCCCGGTCCGTGGCTGATGCCGTGCCCCAGTCCGTGACCGATGCCGTGCCCCAGTCCGTGACCATGAAGGATACCATGGCCATGTCCACCATACCCAGCCTTAGCCTCCCGCCGATCCCGGGCTGTCACCATGGCAACCAACAGGATGACGATCTGATAAAGTGAAAGAAATTATATACATTGTGACTATTATAGTCGGAAATGTATCGAATAAAAATTTCTGTTATCTTCCTGATCACAATTTCGACAAAGACCTGATGTAAAAAAATTATTAGATATATATGTAAATATACCTGTCGTTTGTGCAGTGATCATTATATAAAATAATAAATAGGTATATCCCATAGGCTTATTTTATTGGATGTACACACCTGTTGCATATCTTAATTTTTCAGTTATTTATGTACGGACAGTTCAATGCATTTTTTTTTTGTATATTTAAAAAATATTGCATGTTAATGTGTAGCGAGAATTTCGACCTCATCGACCATTGTACTGTCGTTAGTTCTCAATATTATGACAACCATAAATGAAGTAAACGAGGTTAATCCAAAGAAACCATCATGTTCGCGGTTGGAACTCTGAACTCACCAGAGACCTCATGGTGGCACTTGTTGGCTGAGGCTCTGAGGAAGTGGGAATGTGGTAATGTCCGGTGTGATGGTGCTTATATACTCACGCTAGTCACATTCCTTCTCACCCTCTCCTCCTGTCGCTACTGTCTCTCCTCCCTAGTCTTCCCTTGTCTTTGTATTAGCAATACCGGACATCGTAGAGTTTATTATATGAATGGTGTAAAAAATCGAAAAGTTGATGAATGAGCCCACTTGAGCAACACTTAATAATTTTTGTTGTAGAAATGCTTCGTCAGCCAGTGGCTTCATCAGTCCAGTACAGAGAAAAACAGTGGAAGATGAGGAAGAGTTTGAGGTAATCAGTCCCTCAGCATCTCATCTCCGGACCGAGGGACTGATTACTTCAAACTATTTCCGATCTTTCAGCGTTTTTGTCTGTATTGGACTGATGAAGACACTGACTGGCGAAACGTTTCCACAGTAAAGATACCAAAGTGTTTCTCCCTCGTCTCACTTATCATCGTAGACGTTAGTGAACTGAGTCTTCAGTAAAACGTTTGTTGTCCACAAAATGAGTGTGGGATTTATTCTTAATATTAGCGATTAAATATGCAAAATGTTTTGAATTCAAGTGTTATTTTCTCAAATTAAGGAGAATGTGATAATGTGGCTGAGTTATGAAGATAACGGAATAAAACTCGTATAATTTCTAAATTTTATTCAGTAATCTCGTATATGTGATGTCGAGCATCAGGTTCAAACTGGCATGGAAGAAAAATCACCTGGTTGGCATTCTTTTGTAAATTTATCGGTAGACATAATTTGTATCTTCAGATTAATACATACAATAACTCTCCTCAGATTGTATAGAAGACAGCACTCTGTTAGTGAGGTACATCAGCCCTCCTTTCTCGCCGGTGCCCAAAGGTAGTCTGTTAAAAGGTTTGCACTCTGACAAGATTGCTGAACCTTTCTTACGGTCTAAAACGTGCAAGATAACAGACATTTCTTACAATCTTCTACTTACAGTTAGTATTCACTTCACTTCTATGTGTCTTCTCTAATAGCAGTCCCCAAATTTTTATTTTAATATTTATCTGTCCAGATGCGATGATCTGCATAACTATTAAACGATCTATAATAAATATATGAAGGAGACTCTCTTCATAATTGTAAGAAATATGTTACATAAAATAAATGACTATTACTTCAGGATGTATTCCATTGGTTATTTTCACAGAATTATAATGCGCTAAATACCCATCTTGTGAACTGACTACGCTATATATTTGTTACTAACGTAGTGGACAAGAAAATACATTATATTACCACACACGTTAAGTTGGTTAACAAGTTGCTACGACTTGCAACAAGTACACCAAATATTAGTTTTTATGACGTAAAAAAATGAGGAAAATAGCAAATTAAGCATTAGTTTTAACACATTTAAGCAGGTTATTATAATTTATACAAATAAATTAAAATGTCTATTCATTATATCCCATCACTAAATAACACTGTAATTAATTATTCACAGATGACAGGTAATTAGCTTATTATTATCAGTCTGATATTTGAAGGTAATTAAGTGCAAAATTCGAAAAAATACATCACAAATATTCTCATTTAGCCAATATCTGCTAGGCTGAGATCTTCAAACTTGTTTGGTTGACCACAAAAACTCTTTGCCACATATTCAGTGTATCTCTGCTGAATTTCAGTATGTCGAGCATTAAAATAATTTTGACTGTGACAGACGTGAAATAACTTATCATATAAATTACAGCTGCGTTACATTCGTGGTTGAGGAGACGGCCGTGCCTGGGTCCTGCTTTGACAGCCCCAAAATTTAATACTTCATGGAGATATTGACGACTTCACACCATCATTGAAGTGATGGTGTGAAGTCAGTCACTATCAGCCATGATGGCTGTATACAACTCTTAATAAAAAGCTGATAGTTCATACATTATAAACTAGCACTGATATAAATTCTCTACTAGGAACTAATTAGTTTTGTCTAATTTTAGCTTGTATTGTAGACGCAAAGTGCATGGTAAACTTTCGTTATAAACTATGTAATTCTCCGGGTACATCTTTATCAAGTCATTACCTTCAGCCATGATTGTCAGCAGTGTTGCCGTCATTCACCTTGAATTAACCAGAGCTGAAGAGGATATCCCACCCCCAGCGGGGTGTTTTAATGGCTCTTGATCCAGATAACCGGGACTACCTTTTCCTCATTTAGATTAAATTTGATTTCTACTATTTCTGGTGGTAAAGAGAAACATTAGTCAAAGAACTTTCTTAAGACGATGCTTCACCCACTGAGACTGTTTCAATACTTGATAATGCCGAAGTGGGTGAACGTTATATAAATACAAACTATTCAGAGATACAAAGCCCAGAGGTATTGGGTGTAAAGACACAATATGCAGAACAACGTTTCGCCACATATAATTTAAATATTTGTTTTCCGTATTTTGTCTGCGCAACAATACACAAAGATATTTTTGAACAATTCCTCCTTTTATTAAACTAACATAATTGTTGAAAGACTACGATAATGTATAAAACTGGAGTGGAGGCACGGGGGAAGGGGGGGGGGGGAAGGACCGTAAGAGGAACGGTTGGGAGTGGGTACAAAACATTTCGAGTGCTAGGGGTTTTGACATGCAACAGGCTTGTGTTAGTGTTAGATAGGTGGAACGTTTCCTCAGTAAAATTCCTAGTGTTGCTCATATGTCTTATTCCTCACTATTTGGACAGAAGTTCATGTTAAAGTTTATGAAGTGTTGCCGGTAAGTACACCACTACTGCGTAAGACAGCAGACGCAGGAGTTTCTTGCTCTATGACGCGTCCCACATATATCATGAATGGCAGGGCAATAACAGGACTGCAATGGCTAGCCCATCTCCCTCTTCTAGCAGTCTGATTTCTAATCACTCTACAGAATTGCTGAAATTGTTCAAACGTTTCAGTGCGCATTTACACGCACTTTGGCTAGCACACACACAAATTGAAAAATCTAAAATCATTTGCCTATAATATTTTTTTAACCGAATATAGGCCCAAGATCTCTTAGCGTAGCACCTAATAATGCATTGTCCGTAAGCACAACTACAGCCATCGCTTCTAGCTAGATATTTAAGTTGTTGATTCGTCGAGGGTGATCTCCGGAGTGATGCTCCTCTTTTTTTTCCCCCATCTCTTTAAAAGTACTAAAACCATTCCCTCCGATTTGTCAATCAGTTGGAAGTCCTTGTTTATCTTAATGATCTTTGAAGATATCAGAAAAGAGATAATGAAGGTTGTTCAAGGTTAGAATAAACTCTTACCCTGAATAGTTAGATATTCATTCATATCTACGAGTATTGTGGACATGTTGCAACTTTATACTGTTTGTTTCTTAGCATTTTTTACATGCAATTTTCAGAGTACTGTTCTTCATAGTTCTTACATAACCAATTTTTCCCAGTATTGGTCATTCAGTGAATCGTCATCGGGTTTTCTCGGTGTCTTGTAATCTACCATAAGTTGACTTAGGTTTACGAAAATGAAAATTGGTTCACGTTGAAGTCTGAGGAGCTTCAGCATTCGTGAATGTTTTCATCCCTTTGTCTCGGTCAGGAAGGAGATCTGGAAGGTCCCGACTTCTGCTTATGAAAGGTAATATAATCTGCAGGTTGGTGCTATTTCTTGCAGGGACCACAGATTTGTGGTCCAGTGGATAGAATGATGTGTACTGTGTCCTGTTCTCACAGGGCTGGGCATGGGAACACAGGATTGAGCCCTGGCCAGCCGCAGTTCTGAGCATATATATTTATATATATATATATATATATATATATATATATATATATATATATATATATATATATATATATATATATATATATATATATATATATATATATGTATATATATATATATATATATATATATATATAAATGATAAGAAACTTCACAGAAAACTATTTTGCATTATTGTGGGTTCGAGCACTGGAAAGTTTTCTTCTTACTGCTGCTATTTACAAAATAATGAAGTCTTGAAGCAATCAGCAGGACCAACACATTTAAAATTTAGCATTATAGTCTTCACAGTCATCTCTGTACAGTGGCAAGTGGCACTTAGACAGATGTTCAAGAACTAGGCAGCATATCAGGATATACCATGATCTACTTGGAGGACTATATTAACAAGTGGCTGGCACTGATTTAGTTAATGAGAATTAATGCTTATACTGTATAGTTAGTTACAACATATTCTTTCCATCTACTTTTATTATTCAAGTCACAATATACATGCGTGTCTTTCAGAAAAAAATACATTTTTTGCCTGTAGAAGAAGACTGTCTATAGATTGCAGAATCTTCTGATATCTGCTGCACCCACGTACTCATTTTTTCTCTTTCTTTTGATCTTTATCTCTCTGTTTTTAGTGGTGAAAGGAAACAGGATAGGGGAAATGAAATTTATTTGAATAAATATGTATGGCAACACTACTCAATGTCCATATCCATAGCCGTAGCCATGCCCATGTCCGTGGTGAGGAGCTACATAGGCGTGTTTCCTCTGGTAGGACAGACCGTGATAAGGATGCTCCACTGCCGTCTTGTACCCGAAAGCAGCTCCGTGTCCCTTGTATCCATGTCCGTGTCCTACCTCATAGGAGTGTACCACGCCGTGACCATGTCCACCTCCGTGTCCGTGTCCACGGCCGTAACCGTAGCTGTGTCCACCATGGTGCAGGCTGTGACCTCCGTGGTGTAGGCCGTGACCGCCGTGGTGTAGTCCGTGACCGCCGTGGTGTATGCTGTGACCACCATGATGTAGGCCGTGACCACCATGGTGTACGCCGTGACCGCCGTGGACTATTACATGGCCACCATGGTGCAAATCATGACCATGACCGTGGCTAATTCCGCCATCATGTGTATGTGTAACAGTGTGGACGACGCTGTGGCCCAGTCCGTGGCCGATGCCGTGCCCCAGTCCGTGACCAATGCCATGTCCCAGTCCGTGACCATGAAGGATACCATGGCCCAAGCCGAGACCGATGCCGTGGTCAACCACATGTCCACCATACCCAGGCTCAGCCTCCCGCCGATCCCGGGCTGTCACCATGGCAACCAACAGGACACCGATCTGCGAAGTAGAATGGAATTGCTTGCAGCGGTACGATTATTAACAGGAACGTGCAGTCTTGGACAGCAATGTCCAGGCTTACCGATCTGAAACCTGATCTTAGCGTATAGACACCTCAACGTTCGCTATTTAAGCTCCGTGACCCCACACGGTTTATTTACTCACAAATATAACAAATTATCTGCAAATTCTTTGTCAATCTCTGTCCGAGGAATATTTATAAATAAAGAATCTACATCTGTACTCAACATACCGACTCACCCTCCATAGTTCAGGGCAACTATTGCTTTCACAAATTCCATGAAATTATCTTCTGTCTAGTTATTGCTTATTAATCGTGATAAAGTCAGTACAAATTTGAAAAATATTATAATTATAATCTTGCCATTTTTTTTCTTTCATTATCATCATTTACAAAGAATAATCTCTTGACATTAAATTTCTTTGAATCTGTGAAAGAACTAAGCACTTTAAGCCATAGGGGCGTCAACCTGTATGGCTAGTATATATATATAGATCCATTATTCACTAATGTTTCGTATTTAAAACAGAAATTCTCCCATGATATATTCATATGCAATCTGAAGGGAAATATAATTATTAGCAGCTTGTGAAAATATAAGTATGCTGTGTTACCAGGGGTTACACACACACACACACACACACACACACACACACACACTCACACACACACACACACACACACACACACACACACACACACACACACACACACACACACACGCACACACACACACACACACACACACACACACACACACACACACACACACACACACACACACACACACTCCCACGCACACACTCCCACACACACTCCCACACACACATATATATATATATATATATATATATATATATATATATATATATATTTCATTGTATTTATAATAAAAATTAAATTTTATTCATATCCTAGATTATAGTGTTCATCATGACTTGTTTCCCTAATGGCAGTTAGAGACATTAAATTAACAATAAATGTAATGATAATTTAACGATGAATAACCGAAAAATTCATGATAAATGCAGCTGGTGGAACTCACCAGAGACCTCATGGTGGTCGATGTTGGAGGAGGCACTGAGGTAGTGTGGTAATTTCTCTGGTCGTAAAGCTTATATACTCACGTTATCCACATCACCTTCCCTCTCTTACCTCCCCCTCCCATCTCCTCCGCCCTCATAACTATCACCAAAACTACCTCCCGTACTTCCTATCCCCCTCTCCACAACGTTCACTACCCCTCAACCACCATCCACCACCATCATGCTCCCCGCCCCTACTCGTCACATGACAATGCTCACTTCACTAGTGGCATTCGGTAGTTTTTTTTTTTTACCTTATAATTTACATCACGGTATCAGACTCACTGACAGCGTTATGACGAACATCTGAAGGCCGCTGAAGTAACACCTCTTAAATCAGTACTGAGAAAATATTCAGGGAATTTTCACTTTCGTTTGCCGTTTAAAAAATTTTCTTTTTTATTATTTATTGCCGTTATGTAACTCATTAGTTCTTCTTTGGGCATTAGTTTTTATTTGACAAAATAATAAATAATCAAGACTCACCTTCGCTGTTAATTAAACAGTAATTTGGTCATTAATCAGCCTCGCATGAGCAGCCTGGGACGCTAATCTTCACCTGCCTAACTTCCTCGGGCACAACTTAAAGTTTTAATTAAGGATTGCACTTATTTATTGTTGGATACATTTTAATAAATATATATATATATATATATATATATATATATATATATATATATATATATATATATATATATATATATATATATATATA